>NC_080704.1:63120772-63420772 GCF_030445035.2 Dasypus novemcinctus | reverse complement strand
AAAATCTATTGGTATTTTCATGGATTTACACTAAATTTGTAAATTAATTTGACATCTTCATAATTTTGAGTCTTCCTAGCCAAGAACATGTTATCCCTTTCCTGTTGTTCCTTCAGTGTTATAAATTTTTTTCTCATAGAGGTTTTGAACATTCCTTATTAAGTTTGCTTCTAGGTATTTTTTCTTTTTTTGTTGCTTTAATAAATGGAGTCTTCTCTTTAATATACCTTGTAACTGAATGATTTCTATATTTTAATTTTATATCCTGCTATTTTACTGAATTCCTTTGTTTGTAGTGGTTTCTTATTGGTTTCCTTGGGTTTTCTGGCTGTACAATTTTATCATCTACAAATAGCAGTAGCTTTACTTCCTCCATTCCAACTATATCCTTATAATTTCTATTTTGTAATTGCAATGCCTGAGACTTCCAATACAGTGTTAAATTGTGCTGGAGAGAGTAGATACCCTTACCTGGTCTGATTTTAGTGTATAAATAAATGTTCCTAGTGTTTCCTAAGTTAAGAACAATGCTGGATTTTGGGTGTTATGTTTGTGTGTGTAAAATTATATTATACCATATCAAGGAAGAAACCATATGTTCCTCTTTTATTGAATGTTTTATAAAGAATAAGTGTAGAATTTTGTCAAATCAGTCTGTGGCATCTCTAGAAATGATGCTATGGTATTGCTCCTCAGATTCAGTAAAAAGTTAAATTGTATTAATACATTTCCTAATATTGACTGATTTAAGAATTGCATTTCTTAAATAACCCCCCACACAGTCATTGATTCTCTATGCTAATATTATATTTATAATTTTGCATTGCTATTCATAAGTGAGATTTGTTGATATAATTTTCTTCTTCCTGTGAAATCTTTGTCACATGTTGGCATCAGTGTTATTTATACCTGATTCATAAAAATAATTTGAAAGTGTTCCTTCTTTATATATGCCCAGGAAAATAAAAAATAACATTGGAATTATCTGCTTTTTAGTATTAATAAAATTCCCCTGTGAAATCCTTATCTTGTTCTGATACTTTTGGGAGAGATAGTTCTTTTATAACTTCCTCTATTTCTTGTATGGAAATTGATGTTTGGACTTTCTCATTTAGGGTTCAGTTTTGATAAATTTTTTTCTAGACTATTGCCCATTCTTCCAGGTTTTTAACATGATTTGCCTAGAGTTATATGAAGAAGTCTCTTGTGATGTTTAAAACTGTCCTCTTACTATGGTTATTTCCCATTTTTTGTTTCTTATTTTGTGTATTTGTGCTTTCTCCTTTTCCTTTCTTGATTGCATTACCTAATGGCTTATACATTTCTTTTTCACAGAATCAGGTCATTTCTGTATTTATTAGTTCTGTTATCTGTTTTCTCACTCCTTTATTTTGTTACTTCATCCCTTGTGCTCCCCTTAAGTTTGTTTTTCTCTTTCTTAGCTTTTGAGTTGGATGCTTATTCATTTCATTTTTCTCCTTGTTTTTAATATAAGTATTTAAAAAGCTGTGAACTTTCTCTGACCATTGTTTTAGCATACCATAGATTCTGATATGTAGTGTTTTCGTTATCATTATTTTCTAGCAATTCAGAAATTTTGATTTGACTTTGAACCAAGAGTAAAGAGAGAGTTTTTACATATTCAGATGAAAGAGATCCATTTTAAATTGATTTCTAGTTTGATCAAATTGTGATCAGAGAATATTATCAGTATTAGTTCTCCTTTTTGGAATTTATTGAGATTTTTTTCTTGGCCTAACATTGGTTTTGTTGTTTACATTTCCTATATTCTTACCATTTTTTTTAGGAGGTACCAGGGATTGAACCCAAGACCTTGTACATGAGAAGCAGGTGCTCAACCACTGAGCTACATCTACTCCCCAAAGAGAGTTGTGTTTTTTTGGTTTGTTTGTTTCTTTATTTTTGTTTTTAAGGGGTATTGGGGGAATGCAGAAGGATACAACCATTCTGGAGGACAGTTTGGCGGTTTCTCAAAAAACTAAACATAGATTTGCCATATGACCCAGCAATTCCACTGCTGGGTATATACCCAGCAGAACTGAAAACAAGAACACAAACCGATATATGCACACCAATGTTCATACCAGCATTGTTCACTATCGCCAAAAGTTGGAATCAACCCAAATGCCCATCAACAGATAAGTGGATCAATAAAATGTGGTATATACATACAATGGAATACTACTCGGCTTTAAGAACAAATACAGTACAAACACACGTGATAACATGGATGAATCTTGAGAACCTTATGTTGAGTGAAGTAACCCAGGCATTGAAGGACAAATACTACATGACCTCAATGATATAAAATAAGCAAGCTGCCTCAGAGAGCTAGAGACTGGAAGATAGGCTTACAGGAAATCGGGGGGTAGAGGAAGAATGTAAGCTGACATCTACATGGGTGAAATCTATGATAAGCTGGAGTTAAGTATGTGTACAAGGAAGGGATAAAATGGGACATAGGATTACCTTTGGGTGGGGCTTTGGGGGTTTGAGGGGGGCTAGGGATGGGCGGATGGGTAATATTGCCCAAGAAATTGGGGGGAGGGTGGGACAACATACAAACATAGGAGATTGTCAGGTGTTGGTTGAGAGTAGAATGCTGAGAAAACCTTTTCAAAATATAATTAGGAAAGTTACCTGTTTCAGATACTCAAAGGGGATAACCTGACGCAGGACAGACTCCTAGGGAATACGTGAATGCTCATTTTGCCAGAGTGGGTTATACCATTGGGCAGAGACCCATATAATGAGAGTGAAGGTAGACCCACAACGTGGGGAGGACTAATGCCATCAAATATAGGGAATTGTATCTCTCAAGAGAAATGGTGGCTCCCAGGGCATTAGGGCAGTTGAGCGGGTCAGGCCCTCAGCACTGTTGCAAGTATTTCTGAACGTGGCTCCTCAGGAAATGAAGACTGACTGTCACTGTGGGCCCCAAGGGGAGGGGGAAACAGATATTGAATAGATGGAACCAGAGTAAATGTGAGGGCAAGGGAAGTGTTTCACAAGAGTACACACAGATGGATATAAAACATGTAATATTACACCAAAAACATATAGGGGACGACAGACTAATAATGTAAACCTTAATGTAAAACATAGGATAACTAAAAAATTTAGAAAACTGTATAGCCTAGAGTATAAACCACAATGTAAACAGAAATGTTACCTTGTTTGAAAGCTATTGTCTCAATATCTGTACATCAGTTTCAGTAAATATGATATGAATAAGTTAAAAGATTATCTCTTTGGAAGGGAAAAGGTTTTATAATGGATATGTGGGACTACTGTATATTGTATATATGAATTACTGTGATCTAAGGCTCTTGTGAAAAGAAGCTCAGTAATTAGGGAAAAAAGAAAAGAAAAAGATAGGATGCAGAATTTTTCAAAATCAATATATATTCTATATCTAACCTTTAAACTCATTGCTATATTCCATTTTACTATTAAGGGAACCTGACATTATATTGAGCTTCACTGTTCAGGAAGTTTTGGAACACAGAGTGGTTCAACAATGGCAGCGGAGGAATACTGGTCTGGGATGTTATTGACAGGGGACATATGGTTGACAGGGAGTTATACAGGGCATGTGTCCAGGGTGCATGGAAATGTTTGGATATACTCATAGTGGAAACAATTAAAAACAACAGCTGGGGGGTACTGGGTTCCTGGCCGGGGGGAGTGGCGCTCTGTCATGGTCCCTAGGGGAGCAGCGGCAGTCCCCTGGGTGCAATGGCAAGGACCAGGAAGGAATGAGGGTCCAAAAGTGAGCCCCTGATACTAATGACTATGCTTGTGAGCCTATACACCTGAAATAAGAACAAGGCCTAGAGCAGCACTGTGCCTAGGGGCTCCCTCCTGACAGCCTCCGTGTTACTCAAATGTGGCCAGTCTCAAAGCCAAACTCAGCATGTAAATGCACTGCCTTCCCCCCAGCGTGGGACATGACACCCGGGGATGAGCCTCCCTGGCACCGAGGGATCACTACCAAGTACCAGCTGATGACGTAACTAGAAAATGACCTTAAATTAAAGGTTCAACGCGGACCAGCAGAATATCCCTGTCTACATACAATAACAGGAGTTAAAAATGCTGTTTGACCTAAAGTAAGGGGGAAATGGAAAAGACAAATGTGTTTATATGGCTATGAGTCTCTAAAAAAGAGTCTGGAGGTTGTCAGAAGGATTGCCCTTATGCACACTTGAGCAGAGTCCCAGAGACAGATAAAGTAGATACAACCCCAGGTATTGGTTCTTTTGAGGGCTAAAGAGACCCACAGGTTCTATGGTCATGGCAGATGGAGTTCACTGCCATGTCGGTTGGCCCTTCTTTGGAGCTGGTGTTTCTGCGTGATGGAACTGGACTCAGATGTGATCTCTTTTCACAAGCCTTTCATGCTACTTTACTGGAATTGTTATTGGTGCTGGGGTTTAAGATATATCTAGGGGATTTGAATCTCTGGACTGACAATATGATAGCCAGGCCCTGAGCCTCAACAGACTTCAGCTCCTATACTCTGATTTATTGGACTTACCCCACTCAGCTAACATGGAGTTGAGGAATGTCAACCACCACACCATGGAGCCTAGAGTGCCTACAACTGAAAGCAGGAGGATTGCATCCAGCATCCATGTGGAATCTAAGCCCCCTCTTTACATAGATGTGGAATGGACACAACCAAGCCAAGGTCCACAGGAAGGAGGAATACAGTAAGGATTAGAGTGGACTTAATGATATTCTATTCATGAACTATTGTGGTTAATAATCGAGAAAATGTGGCATTGGTGTGGAAAAAGTGGCCATGGTGGCTGCTGGGGGCGGGGAATGGGAGGAAGAGATGAGATGTGGAGGCATTTTTGGGACTTGGAGTTGTCCTGAGTGGTGCTGCAGGGACAATTGCCGGACATTCTATGTCCTCCCTTGGCCGACTGGATGGAATGTGGGAGAGTGTGGGCTATGGTGTGGACCATAGGCCATGGGGTGCAGCGATGCCCAGAGATGTACTTACCAGATGCAATGGATGTGTCATGATGATGGGGAGAGTGTTACTGTGGGGGGAGTGGCGGGGAGGGGGCGGTGTGGTGAATGGGGACCTCATATTTTTTTAATGTAATATTTTTTAAAAAAATGAATAAATTGAGTAGAATTTGAAAAAAAAATAAAAATAAAAATAAAAGATTTCAGTAAGTTAAATTCCAAAAAAAAGGGTATTGGGGATCAAACCTGGGACCTCATACATGGGAAGCAGGTGCTCAACCACTTGAGCTACATCTGCTCCCCAATTCTTGTGGTTTTTATTGTTCATTTGATCTGTCCTGGAATGAGAAAAGTGAATTAAATCTCTCCTGTTTTTGGTGTGTTTCTATCTACTATCTATTTCTCTTTGTATCTCATAATTTTAGCTTTGTGGAAGTTGCCATCTTTTTCAGGACATAAATATTCCTAGCTTTATATCTACATTGTAAATTGTGGCCTTCTTTGTCTCAATTAATGCTTTTTTTGTAATAAACTTTTCTGGGGAATAATTTTAGATTTACAGAAAAGTCGAAAAGATGATAGAGAGTTCATATTTACCCTTCACCTAGTTTCCCATAATGTTAACATCTTATATAACTACAATTGTCAAAACTAAGATTAATGTTGGTTCATTGCTGTTAACTAAACTCCACATTTTATTCAGGTTTCACCAGTTTTTCTACTAATATCCTTTTTCTGCTCTAGGATTCAATTCAGGATACCACATTGCATTTAATCATCATGTCTGTTCTCCTCCAATCTGTGGCATTTTCTCAGTCCTTCCTTGTTTTTGTTTTTGTTTTTAATGTCCTTGAATCAGTCAGTGCTTTTTGTCCTCAGTTCCTAACTTGTCTGATATTTGCATTCGTCTGGTATACCTTTGCCCTTTCTTGTATTCTTCTTCTTAAATATATTTTTTTATTAGAGAAGTTGTGAATTTACAAAACAATCATGCATAATGTGCAGAATTCCCATACATCACCCCTCCACTAACACCTTAAATGGTTGTGGAATATTTGTTACAGATTATGAAAGAATATCATCAGACTGTTACCACTAACTATGATACATAGCTTACATTTGTTATATTTTTTCCATACACCCCCTATTATTAACACCATGTATTAATATTGTACATATGCTGTAGTTCATGAAAGAACACTCTCATATTTGTACTGTTAACCACAGTCGAGTTTCTGTCACATGGTTCACTGTGTTACACAGTCCCATGCCTTGTACGATCTACCCAAAGTGCATACTCGGTGGCTCTCACTTTCATCACGGAGTTGTGCAGTCATTGACTCAGTAAATTTTTTAACATTTTCCTTAGTCAAAAGGAAAAAAATCTCATACCCCCTCTCTTAGCTTGCCAAAGGGCTACTGACACAAAGTACCAGAAATCAGTTTGCTTTTATAAAGTAGATTTATTTGGGATAAAAGCTTACAGTTCCAAGGTCATGAAAAGTACAACTCGAGGCACCATTAAGAGGTACTTTCTCACCAAAGTCAGCTGCCATGTGTTGAAGGAAGATGGTGGACAATCTATGCCTGGCCTTTGCCTTCCCCTCCGGGCTTCTCCCTCATGCTCATCTCCTCTCACTTTTTTCCTGATTTCTGCTGCAAGTTGACTTAGGGCTGTCTCTTTCCTGGCCTCCTGTGTCAGTCAGTCTTGGCTAGTTTGCACTCTTCCCAGTTTCAGCTGTTAGTTATCAGGCAAATGACTTATCTCTCCCCAGAGCCTCAGTTGTTTGAGACTTTTTGTCACATGGCAGGATCAAAATGGCAGAGGTCTCTCTTCCTGGAATATCACTTGTCCCTTAGGACTTCTGTCCTTGCAGGTCAGCTGTGGGCAAAACTGGAATCTTTTCTCGCACATGGTATTTCCTTTTTTTCCTTTCTCTGTCCATTTGTGTGAGTCCATTTATATCAGACCCACCCAGCAAGGGGGTGGGGACTCAACCTGAGTCACACCTTACTGATGTAGTCCTATAAAAAGCCCTACAGTGGGAGCAGATGTGGCTCAAGCAATTGGGTGCCCTTGTCCCACATGGGAGATCCCAGGTTTAGGTTCCTGGTGCTTCCTAAAGAAGATGAGCAGACAACAAGCAGACAGATGAGGGAGACTTCTCAGGTGAGGGGGTGGGATAAAGAAATAAAAATATAGTTTTTGAAAGCCCTATCGCAATCTTAACAGGTAATCCAATCAAAGACCCCTCATCTGAATTTAATGCAATCAAAGGGTATCACACCCAGAGGAAGAGATTTAGAAACATAATCTTTCCCTTTTTGGGGTTTATAAAATAAACTCAAACTGCCACACACACACACCCCCTCCTTGTGTTAGTCAGCCAAGGGGTACTGATGCAAACACTAGAAATGGGTTTGTTTTGTTTTGTTTTTTAAAGATTTTATTTTTTATTTATTTCTTCCCTCCCTAGCCCCTCCCCCCCCCAGTTGTCTGCTGTCTGTCCCTTCGCCGTGTGTTCTTCTGTGACCAGCTTCTATCCTTAGCAGCAGCACCTGGAATCTGTTTCTTTTTGTTGTGTAATCTTGCTGTGTCAGCTCTCTGTGTGTGTGGCACCATTCTTGGGTAGGCTGCACTTTTCTTTCGCCCTGGGCGCTCTCCTTATGGGGTGCACTCCTTGCGCGTGGGGCTCCCCTATGCGGGGGACACCCCTGCATGGCACGGCACTCCTTGTGCGCATCAGCACCTGCACATGGGCCAGCTCCACACGGGTCAAGGAGGTCTGGGTTTGAACCGCAAGACCTCCCATGTGGTAGGCAAATGCCCTATCCATTGGTTCAAGTCTGCTTCCCAAATTAGTTGGTTTATATAAAGGGTATTTATTTGGGGTAGAAGCTTACAGATACCGGGCCATAAAGCATAAGTTACTTCCCTCACTGAAGTCTATTTTCACGTGTTGGAGCAAGATGGCTGCTGACATCTGTGAGGGGTTCAGGCTTCCTGGGTTCCTCCCTACCAGAGTCTTGCTTCTCTCTGGGTTCAGGGTTTCTCTCTTCCCAGGGTTTGCTTCTTCCTGGGCTCAGGGTTCCTTTCTTCCCGGGCTTGCTTTTCTTTCTTCTGTGTCCTTACTTCCTGGGACTCCAGCTTAAGGCTTTAACATCAAACTCCTACATCAAAACTCCAACATCAAAAAACCCTCATCTCGGGAAGCGGACTGGCCCAATGGATAGGGCGTCCACCTACTACATGGGAGGGTCAGCAGTCCAAACCCCGGGCCTCCTTGACCCCGTGTGGAGCTGGCCCGTGCGCAAGTGCTGATGCGCACAAGGAGTGCCGTGCCATGCAGGGGTGTCCTCTGCATAGGGGAGCCCCACGCGCAAGGAAGTGCGCCCCATAAGGAGAGCCGCCCAGTGCAAAAGAAAGTGCAGCCTGTCCAGGAATGGCATTGCACACACAGAGAGCTGACACAGCAAGACAACGCAACAAAAAGAAACATAGATTCCAGGTGCTGTTCTAAGGATAGAAGCGGTCACAGAAGAACACACGGCGAATGGACACAGAGAGCAGACAACTGGGGTGGGGAGAGAAATAAATAAATAAATAAATAAATAAATAAATAAATGAATAAATGAATAAATAAATAAAACAAAAAATCCTCAACTCTGTCCTTTGCCATGTCTTTTATCTGTAAGTCCCCGTGGGGACTCAACGCCCTAATGACATAGCCTATTCAAAGCCTTAATGATAACTTAATCACACCCAGGTACAGACCAGATTACAAACATAATCAATATCTATTTTTGGAATTCATAACTATATCAAACTGCTACACCCTTATTATTGACCTTTAGCATTGATATAGTACCTTCTTTGGCATTGATGCAAGACTATTACATTATTCCTGTTAACTATAGTCCATAAGTTACATTAATTGTATTTTTCCCATGCATCTCCATATACTTACCACCTTATAATAGTGATGTACATTTGTTCTATTTCATAGAAGAAGATTCTTGTATTTGTACCATTAACCACAGTCCTCATCCACCTCTGGGTTCACTATGTTATTCAGTCCCTGATATTATTCTCTAGCTTTCTTTCAATTGACATTTACATCCCTAGACTACCCCTTTCAGCCACAATCCCATTTATAAACCAGCCACGTTAGTTATATTCTCCATAGTATATGTTACCATGAACTCTATCCATTCTTTCTTGTATTCTTAATTTCTGAATCAATTTGTTTTAGTTGACTCTTTTGAATACAGCATTTGGGTTTTGCTTCGTGATCCAACATGAAAATATTTTTATTTTTATAGCTGAGTTAAAACCATAAAAGTATGTTTGGTGTTAGTATTGTCATATTTTAATTATTGTTTTCTTTTTATCTGTATATTTATTTGTAAAAGCCCTTCACCATGTAGTCTTTTTTTAAAAATTGTGATTATTGTTTTCATTCCTGACATTTAGGAAAGCTCATATTTTGGTATGGGGATTAATTTTATGGTGTCTTTTTTTTTATTACTTTTTTCTAGTTGTTTATTGCTAATGTAAAGAAATGCTGTTGATTTTTATAAAAAATCTTAAAGGGAGTGCATCTTAAGTTTCTCCATTTAGCATAAAATATGCTGTAAGTTTTGGGTATTGTAGTAGTTTGATAGAGTTATGACTTTCAAAAACAGATATTGGATAATGTTTGTAAACTGGTCTGTACCTGGACATGATTAAATTATGGTTAGGACTTTGATTGTGCCATGTCAGTAGGGCATTGAGTCTCCTGCCCCTTGGTGGGAGTGGGACTCACAGATAAAAGAAATGGCAAAGGACTGAGTTGGAGTTTTTGATGCTGGAGTTTTGAGCTTGGAGCCCAGAAGTGAACACACAGGAGAAGAACACAGAGGAATAGAAATGGCTCCTTACACGTGGCAGAAGCCCGAGGGAGAGAGTCAGACTCATTTGCCTGATAGCCTACAGCTGGCCTTGTGAAGTGAGCATGGCAACTGAGCCGAGAGAGAAACGCAGCCCTGGAAAGAGAGGAATCCATGAAGACTGAACTCTTGGCAGATGTTGGCAGCCATCTTGCACCACACCTGGCAATAGACTTGGAGAGGGAAATAACTTATGCTTATGGCCTAGTAACTGTAAGCTTCTACCCCAAATAAATACCCTTTATAAAAGCCAACAGATTTCTGGTATTTTGCATCAGCACCCCTTTGGCTGACAAATACAGGTATGTAACATTTACCAAGTTGAAGATTTGCCTTCTCCTCCTAGTTTGCCAAGAGTTTTCATTATAAGTAGGCATGTAACATGTTTTTTCTACATTAATTGAAATAATCATTGATTACTGTCCTTCAGGCTACTAATGTGATGAATTACATTGATAGATTTTCTCACATTGCATTCTTGGAATAAACTCCAGATATATTTTTTAAAATACACTGTTTGCTTCAATTAGCTAATATTGTATTTAAAGATTTGTGCATTATATATTAATAAGTGAAATGAGCCTATAATTTTCTTTTCTTGTATTGTCTTTATCTGGTTTAGAATCACTATTTCAAGATTGTACTAGCCTAATGAAATAAGCTAGGCAACTTTATCTCCTTTTATATTTTCTGGAATAATATATATAGGAAAAGAATTAACTATGCCTTGAAAGTCTGGCCAAATGCACCTGTAAACCCATCTGGGCCTGGATTATGGGGGTAAGGGAGGTCCTTGACTATCCTTTCAATTTCATTAATACTTATTAGTCCTATTTCTTCTATACCAATTTTGTCATTTTACATTATTCTAGGGGAAAATTTATCTGGATTTTCAGATTATTCTTGTTTAGTTCCTAATGCTTGTTTTTCTGGCTTGCATGCTTGCCTTCACAGAGAGGAGGCACTGGAGGAGCAGTATGCCTGTCATTTGGGGGCCAGAGGGAATTGAGCTAACTTTGCACTGCCAGCAAAGCCAATGGCTACATGTAATTCTCTGTGGGTTTGGATATTTGAGACTGTATGTAACCGTGCACACTTCTACAGGTATGTATGTGTGTATACATGATACTGTGGTGTGCTTCTGCTTATATGAAAATATAAGATTGAATGAGAACAATTTTTCAAATGAACAGGCAGCGAGGCTGGGTCGGTTGTCCCCGGACACAGAGCCCAGGGGAAACTGGCCTGATGATTTGATGATGATGATGATGATAAACTGACCTGATGACTTGAAAAGAAAATTTTTTTTCAAATGAAAACCAGCTCAATAATCCTCTGTGTAGGTATTTCCCTGTAAATGTTCACATGGGTTCCTGAGCTGTGAGGGGGTAATTCAGTAGATTTTCTCAATGTCCCTGTGCATGTATACATCTCTGCCAGTGGATGATTTATTCTGTGTACTTTTCCATGTCTCTGTAAGTATATGCATCTATGAGGGTCCATGATTCTCTCTCTATATTTATGGTTCTGCATGTGTCTGGGTCTCCAAGGGTGGGGGATTCTGTATGCATCTTTGTTTCACTGTAGAATTATATGCACAGAGTGCACATGCTACGTGGCAAGTTCAGACTCTGCAAGTCTGGAAGAAACATTACAACAGGAAATGCTCTGGATTCCAGCTTCCGGATGGAATTTCACTCAGAAAAATACCCTTCCTGGTCCTCCCAATAACTGCAGGCATTCTTTGTCTTTCTTCAAGAGACTGAGTCCAGGGGGTTTGTGCTAACTTTGACCTCAAAGTCCACTTATTTCAGGAGGATTTGGCAGAGCTATGAAATTCCACACCCTGCCACTCTTCTCTCACCAGGCCTACTTCTTCCTCCTCAACCCTTTTATAGCTCCATATTAACTCCCCAACCAATTCCAATCTAAATTGTCCAGAAAGGCCAGGAAGGTGGGGACAAAGAAACAGAATAAGATGTTTTAAAGGAAGCAGATAAACAAAGATAGATATGAGGACAGAGAGATAAAGACAAAGTGACAGAGACCAAGAAATAGGGCCTGAGGGATGAGTACCAACCATCAGAAATGGAGATTAAAAAACAAAGGAGGGAAGCAGATGTGGCTCAAGCAATTGGGCTCTCGACTACAATATAGGAGGTCCAGGGTTCAACACCCAGGGCCTCCTGGTGAAGGCAAGCTGGCCTGTGTGGTGAGCTGGCCAATATGGAGCACTGGTCTTCGCAGAGTGCTGCCACACGCAGGAGTGCTGACCCACATGGAAAGCTGGCACAGCAGGATGATGCAAGAGAAGAGAGACAGAGGAAAGACAATAAGGGATGCAGCAGACCAGGGGAGATGAGGTGGCGCAAGAGAATGATTGTCTCTCTCCCACTCTAGAAGGTCCCAGGATTAGTTCCCAGAGACACCTAATGAGAATACAAGCAGAAGCAGAAGAACACACAGTGAATGGACACAGAAAGCAGACAATGGAGGGAGCAGGGAGGAAATAAATAAATAAATCTTTAAAAAAATAAAAAGAAAGGATGGAGACAGAGAGAAAGATGGAGTGAGTGGGGTAGAGTAAGAGGGACCAACAGAGATGAGGCAAGAATGTAGAGAGGAAGATAGAGAGATGGGTACAGAGGAAGAGATGGGGACAGAAAAGCAGCTACATAAAAAAAAGGGCAGAGAAAGACACAGATAATAACAGCCAGGTACTTAGGGAGGGAGGGAGGGGCTGGGATTAGATAGACAAAGAGAAACAGAGATGTTGGTGTCAGTGAGGAGGAAAATGATGGTATAGAAGCTAACATTTTTTGAGCATTTGTTATGTCCAAGGTATTGTTCTAATGGCTGTACATGGATTCACTCATTTAATCCTCACAATAATACTACTAAGCAAGTACAGTTATCAGCCCTAATTTACAGATGAAAATACTGAAGCACAGTGTCATAGTTTACCACAGGGCTGCTAGTGGAATTTTGCCAGAAATGAGTTGGCTTTTATACAGGGAATTTATTTGGGGTAAGAGCTTACAGTTCCAAGGCTGCAAAAATGTTCATGTCAATGCATCATCAAAGATGCTTTCTCAGCGGCAGACTTGGCCCAGTGGTTAGGGCGTCCATCTACCATGGTTCAAACCCCGGGTCTCCTTGACCCGTGTGGAGCTGGCCCATGTGCAGTGCTGCTGCGTGCAAGGAGTGCAGTGCCATGCAAGGGTGTCCCCTGCGTAGGGGAGCCCCACGCGCAAGGAGTGCGCACCGTAAGGAGAGCCGCCCAGCGCGAAAGAAAGTGCAGCCTGCCCAAGAATGGCGCTGCACACACACAGAGAGCTGACACAACAAGATGACGCAACAAAAAGAGACACAGATTCCCGTGCTGCTGACAACAACAGAAGTGGACAAAGAAGACGCAGCAAATAGACACAGAGAACAGACAACAGGGGTGGGGGGCAGGGAGGGGAGAGAAATAAATAAATAAAACTTAAAAAAAAAAAATGCTTTCTCACCAAAGGTTGGCTGCTAGCAGATCCTGGAGTCCTGCCACATGGCGAGGCAAGATAGCAGATCTGCCAGTCTCGCTACATTCTCTTCAAGCTCAGCTGTAGGCAATCAGTCATCTCTCCTTGGGCCTTCTCTCCTTGAGCTCTCAGGGCATCTCTGTCTTTCTGCAGCTGTAGGCAATAATGGTGTCCTCCCTCTCTCACATGGCAGGGTCAAAATGGCAGAGCTCCGTTTCTCTGTGTCTCTTCCATGTGTTCCCCGCAAGAAGGCAGAGACCCAATCTGGGCCAAACCTCATTGATGTATTCCAGTCAAATCCTAATCAAGAGGGAAGTGGATGTGACTCAAGTGATTGACTTCCCACCTACCACATGGGAGGTCCTGGGTTCGGTTCCTGGTGCCTCCTAAAGAACACAAGCAAGACAGCGAGCTGACGTGACTGGCAGGTACTTTGAGTTGATGCAACAAGAGACACAAAGAAAAAATAATGAGAGACACAACAAAGCAGGGAGCAGAGGTGGCTCAAGCAATTAGGTGCCCCCCTCCCATGCCTCTTAAGAAGAAGACCTGCATACAACAAACAGACACAGCAAATACAAAACAACAAGGGGGTGGGGAGAAATAAATAAAATCTTAAAAAAAAAGCCCAATCAAATGGTCTAATCAAAGGTCCCTTAACTGAATTTAATGCAATCAAAGGGCCCCACACCCACAGGAACATATTCGTTGAAGAACATAATCTTTTTCTGGGATTCACAAAATTCAAACTGTCACACACAGCAACTCTGTATCACAGCTAAGATTGGAATCCAAACAGTCTAACACTAGAAACCATATAGACTACTCTGTTAATGACAGAGGGACAGGGAGCTGGGGACAAGATAGCAAACATATTAAACATACCTAAGGTCAGAGAGATGGAGACAAGAGACAGGTACATGTAGAGAGCAACCCAAACAGAGAGATGGTGACAGAGAAATAGAGATAGAAAAGGAATATTAGAAAGATATGGAGAGAAAATCAGAGAGAAAGGGGCAAAGAGACCAACATGGGTGTGTATGTATGAGAGAGACAGAAACAGGGAGAGACAAAGAATATAAATGTTAGAGAAAAAAAGATGAAGACAGAAATAGATGGGAACAGAAAAATACTATAATAGAGTAAGATGGGAAACAGAGGAATACAGCAAAACAAACAGAATGATGAGGACTGGGAGATGGCCAGAGATAAGATAAATAGGGATATAATGATTGTGACAGAGAAATAGACAGAAAAGAGGCAAGGGAGCCAGAAAGAAATTGAAAGAGAAACTGAAAAGACAAATTCTGGAAACCAAATTCAGAAACATGAGGTAGAGGAATGTCATATACAGGAAGACAGAGACAGACCAAGGTGAGGACAATGAGTTAAATGGGGATAGGATGGAGATGGGGTGACCCCTCCCCACAACATAGCTAAGATAGAGCTAGAGAAGCAATAGGAGGAAAGATTAAGAGAGAAAATAAGAGAAACAGGAAATGAGAGACAGCCAGAGAAATGTAAACAGAAAGACAAGAGAAAAAAATAGAGATGGGGAATGTAAGAGAGACAGTGACAGTGATAGTGAACTGGGGAGAAAAGACAGAAATAAGAAAGAGAAGTACTTACCAAATCCAATGGATGTGTCATGATGATGGGAACAAGTGTTGTTGGGGGGGGAGAGGGGGGGTGGGGGGGTGGGGTTGAATGGGACCTCACATATATATTTTTAATGTAATATTATTACAAAGTCAATAAAAATAAAAATAAAAAAATAAAAATTAAAATTAAAAAAAAAAAAAAAAGAGAAGTACAGACAAAAGGATGAAGTCATTTTCATCCAACAACTATTAAGGCTTTTGCATATCAACCTTGCACTGGCCTTATGGTACCCACTGAACTATTATGAGCTTAGGAAGGCAGGACCAGGGCCTTTGTTATTCCCTACTGTGTCCTACACTCATAATATAGTGACTGGTCACATGGAGGACTACTATTTATTAAACACTAGGTGCCAGAGATTGTGCATGAATTTGCATGGATTATATTATTGAAACTTCATAGGTCCATCGTAGTAAGTATTATTATTATTCCCTGTTTACAAATGGGGAAACAGACTCAGAGTCATGAGTAATTTGTCCAAGGTCACATAAAGCAGCCAGGAGTGAAGTCCTAGCCTGGACCAATAGTGAAAGTAATCTTGTATCAAGGATTAGGATGAACTCCATTCTGTGCACTGAAGTGAAGAAACCCAAAATACAAATTCCAGTTTGCCTGACTCCAAGGCCTGCATTCTGACCACCATGCCATACTGCTTCAATGAAAGCTTATTGACAGAATGATGGACTGCTGAAACTCCAAAGTGTGTCCTGACTTGTTGCCCTCTGGAGCTCCCTCCATCTATTATAGGCAGACATAGCTAGCTCTGAGAGACTGGGGAAAATCCTATAAGAGTGGCAAGAATAGGGGAGCAGATGTAGCTTAAGTGGTTGGGTGCCTGCTTTCCATGTATGAGGTCCCAGGTTCGATCCCCAGTACCTCCTAAAAAAATAAATAAATAATTTTTTTTGAAAAACAAAAAAACCCAGCTTTCATTGGGGAGTAGATGTAGCTCAGTGGTTGAGTGCCTGCTTCCTGTTTCCCATGTGAGGGAAAATCAGAGAATGATTCCTGGAGAAAGAAGTAATTCAAAGAGGCTATAGGCAGATTCACAAAGTCAACGAAGCTTAAGCTTCAGGGCCCTTCATTTGCACAGGCACTTCTACGGCCCTGGCTAATTAATGAACAGTGAAAATTCAAAGAGTAATTAAGATTTGTCACTACGCAGGAAAGTCAAAATCCCCTAAAATCTTACAGCTTATATATGAAAAAAACTAAATTTGACAATCATCCTAAAAATGTACAAGATGTTAATGTGAAGCTGAAACTTTTTTTGAATTAGTAGTAAGAAACAAATTTCTATCAACTATGTTATTGAGAAAGATTAAATATTTCTATTCTCTCTATATAAAACGGCCTTACCTCATCCTTCAATAACAAAATAGAAGCCATCAAACATGGAGAATTGTTTGACAGCCCTTCAACTTCCCACCACTGAATCTCTAAACGAACTGGTATCCATATTCGTTCTTTTCGAGTTCCTTCCTGTTACAATGAGGGGAGCGTTGGGGGAACTGTGATGGATATCATAATAAAATTAATTAAAGAAAAACGAGAATAACTGGATGGAGAGCTAGTGAGAGTGTAAATTGGTACAGGACTCTTACTGATGTCAGAGGGAACAGAATACCTCTCTCTTCACCCCTGCCTCCTTGAAGTGGAACTAAGATGTTTTCACAGTTCCCCTGAGATGTTTCATAGTTCCCTCACAACTTGGCTGTGAGAGGGAACAGAGCCAAGAGATAGGGTGATGGTAGGAGGGGGATCAAAGAACATTTCTTTTAAACATGGTAGATACTGGACTATGAATGTTTGCTGCTAGGAATGATTTACTAGAGAGGGAGAGGTTGAAGACACAGAAAAGGAATAATGGAAGGAGATATGTCCCTAGAATATAAATAACATACCTATACATTTGAATAATAATAAAACAAATACTTGTGTACCTATCACCCAGCTTCAAAACCAGATCATTTACTGTTGACGAAACCTGCTATTTAACCCTCCCCAATCACATCTTCTCCCTGAGAGGTAACTATTCTCCTGAATATTTCATTTTTCATTTCCTTGCTTTTCTGTATAGCTTTAAGACATGTAACCACATCCATTAACAACATATTGTTTAATTTTTCGTGTTTCAACTTTATATAAACATTCTTCTCTAACTTTTTTTTGAATCAGCATTAGGTTTCCTTAGTTTCATCCATGTTACTACATGTAATGTAACTACAGTTCATTCATTTTTTTCCTTATAGTATTCCATTGTATAAATATGTCTCATTGTATACATTCCATTTTCTTGTTTCCAGTTTCTTGCTGTTACAAATAGGCTTTTGTGGACATTATTATTTTTTCATTAGAGAAGTTATAGGTTTACAGAAAAATACTGAGTCCCCTTAAAGCCCCTATTATTAACACTAATCTTTTGTTACAAATGATTAAATTATATTATTTTAATTGTTCTATTAACTATAATCCATAGTTCACATTAGGGTTCACTGTTTTCTGTTGTTGTTTTTGCTTTTTTGTTTGTTTGTTTATTTTTAAGTTTTTATTTTAGTACCATGTATACAAACTAAAATTTCCCCCTTTAACCACAACATTCTTTTTTTTTTAAAGATTTATTTATTTGTTTCTCTCCCCTTCCCACCCCCACCCTGGTTGCCTGTTCTCTGTGTCTATTTGCTGCGTCTTGTTTCTTTGTCTGCTTCTGTTGTTGTCAGCTGCAAGGGAATCTGTGTCTCTTTTTGTTGAGTCATCTTGTTGTGTCAGCTCTCCGTGTGGGTGGTGCCATTCTTAGGCAGGCTGCACTTTCTTTCGCGCTGGGCAGTTCTCCTTACGGGGCGCACTTCTTGTGCGTGGGGCTCTCCTGCGCGGGGATACCCCTGCGTGGCAGGCACTCCTTGAACGCATCAACACTGCGCATGGACCAGCTCCACATGGGTCAAGGAGGCCTGGGATTTGAACCGCAGCACTGAGCATGGGCCAGCTCCACACGGGTCAAGGAGGCCCAGGGTTTGAACCGCGGACCTCCCATGTGGTAGGCGGACTCCCTAACCACTGGGCCAAGTCCGTTTCCCAACCACAACATTCTTGTGAACATTCTTGTACATGTTTCCCAGTATGCATGTGCAAGAATTTCTCTAGAGGAGCAGTTCTCAATCTTTTTCATCTTAGGACCCCTTTACATTCTTCAAAATCATTATAGGCTCAAGGAACTTTGATTTATGTAGGTTATTTCAATTGATAGTTACTGTACTCAAAATTAAAACAGAGATTTTAAATAAATTAAAAATAACCCATTGTATGATCACACAGATAACATATTTTTATGAAAAATAACTATATTTTCCAAAGCAAAAAGAATTTAGTGAGAAGAGTGGCATTGTTCATTTTTCAAATCTCTTTAATGTATGGCTTAATAGAAGACAGCTGGATTTTCATATCTGTTTCTGCATTCAATTGTGTTATGATATCACATGTCATGTAGCCTTTGGAAAACTCTACATTCTAGAGAGAATAAGAATTTAAAAAGGCAAATAACATCTTATTAGTATTATGGTTTTGAATCCTCCCCCCCTCACACCCCCAGGATCCCCAGAGCACACTGTGAGAGTCACTGCTCTGTGGGTATACGCTGGGTCAGAGTAAGTGCATCATTCAACTTTACTAGAACATGCTCAACTGTTTTCCAGAGTGGTAGTATCAATTTACACTCCTACCAATGGCAGGATCATTCACATCTCATCCATTCTGGCATTTACCCCTACCACTATCCCTAAACTGTCAAGTTCCTATGCAAGTCACCAACAACATCCATGTTACCATATCCGGTGGGCCCTTTTCAGTCATCTTACTCAACTTCTCAGCCATCTTGAAACATCCCTAACACACCTACTTATGTCCCTTATCTCTTTCTCAGTCTTTTTCCAACACCTGCTCCTTCACTTGACCTCTAAAGTTGGAGTTCCTCAGAACTCAATCATGAGTCCTCTTCTTTTCTCACTCTTTGCTCTTCTTCTATTCTCTTGACTTTTTAATGCTATCTCGATACTGACAGCTCTCATTTATATCTGAAACCCAGACTTCTTCCCTAGGTTGTACATACCACTAACAACTTGACTTCTCCACTCGGGTATCTCAAGGGCATGTCCAGTCTTCCATGTCCAAAACTAAAATCTTCACCTTTCCCTGAAAACCAGTTCCTCTTCTCAATGAATGGCCTGGCCCCACCATTACCAGATCCATGGACTTCATCCTTGATTCCACCTTGCCGTGCCCCAAGCCCTCACACCAAGATGTCTCCATTCTAAAGCTCTCTCAAATTTTCTACCTCTTTCCATCCCCACTGCCATCACCTTAGTCAACTTGCCATCACCTCTGACTGCAGTAAGCTCCTAATTTTGTCCATCTCCAATCCAATCCATAGCAGCCATAGTAATCTTTTAAAAATGTTAACTAGATCATGTCAATCCCCAGCTTAAAACCTTTCAGTGCAAAGTTTAGGTAATAGGTGATGGTGATGGTAACACAACATTGTGAATGTGATTAAAAGGGGAAATTTTATGTTGCATATATATTATCAGAATAAAGATTTTAATAAAAACAAAAGCATTGGATGATACAACACAAACAACGAGCCTAGGGTAAATGGACTATAGTTAATAGTTCAATTTTAATTCATTCATCATTTGTAGCACAGGTACCACACTAATGCAAAATGTTAATAAGGAAGGATACATGGGAACTCTGTATTTTCTGCATGATTTTTCTGTAAACATACAACTTCTCTAATTAAAAAAATCAGTGCAGTGATTTCAGAAGAGATACTATTTTCATCATGATCCAGTTCACATAGAATTTATGTGTGAAACAAACACTTCATGAAACATACCATTCCTATGTAATCCTATGATACACTTTTGATATTTTTTTCTCAAATTGATTTCAATACTTTCTCCAATAGGACCCACATTTAGAAGTACTGCTTAAATTTTTTCCATTGCTTACAGAACATAACCCATCCTCCTTACCATGGTCTCTAAAGCCCCATACAATCTGGTTCCTACTACCTCTTCAACATCATATCTCACCCTCCTTGCCCTTGGCTTACCATGCTCCAGCTATACCAGACTTTTTTGTAGTTTCTGAATATACCATTTCTCTTTCTCCCCAGGGCCTTCCACACTTTTGCCTCCACTCATCATCTGCTAACTCCCACTCTTTCAGGTCTCAGCTTAAATGCCAGTCCCCCTTGCCTGACCACTCAAGCTAAATTACCCCCACCCTGTTATTCTCTTTCTTATCACCCTGTTCTGTTCCTTTATAACCTTATCACAATTTGTAATTATGTGTGCACATATGTTGTAATTATATGTTTGTTTATTTCATATCCTCTCCAGCACCAGACCATTAACTCTGAGGCAGAGTTTGTTCACCATTGTCTTTTTTTTTTTTTAAGATTTATTTATCTCTCTCCCCTTTCCCCCCACTGTCTGCTCTCTGTGTCTATTTGCTGTGTGTTCTTCTGCATCTGCTTGCATTATCAGGTGGCACTGGGAAACTGCATCTCTTTTTTGTTGCATCATCTTGCTGCGTCAGGTCTCCGTGTGTGTGGCACCACTCCTGGGTGGGCTGTGCTTTTTTCACGTGGGGCAGCTCTCCTTGCAGAGCACACACCTTGCACATGGGGCACCCCTGTGTGGCATGGCAGTTCTTGCGTGCTACAGCACTGTGCATGGGCCAGCTTACCACACAGGTCAGGAGGCCCTGGGAATTGAACCTTGGACCCTCCATATGGTAGACAGATGCTCTATCAGTTGAGCCACATCTGCTTCCCAACCATTGTCTTGTTCATGGCTCTTTATCCACTACTGCATACCTAGTGCTGCACATCTTGCCTGGCCCATAGTGTGTGCTCAAAAAAACACTTATTGAATGAGCTGAGATCTGAAGAACAAATGAAGTTAGGCTGGGGAGATGTGGAGAGGGTTTTGGGCAGAGGCAACAGCATATGCAAAGAGTTGGAGACTAGAAAGACTAAGTAACAATCTAAGGATTTTGGTTTTGGCTTGAGCATGGCATCTGGAAAGGCTGGCAGGGGCCAGATCTCAAAGGGTTAGGCACACCCTGTTAAGGAAAGTATGTTTCCTTTTGAGCCAGTGGGAACTCATTGAAAAGTTCTAAACATAGGAGTGATATGATTTGATTTACATATTTAAAAGATCACACTGGCTACAGTTAAAGAATAGATTCCAGGAAACAAGACTGAAACAGGGAAACTGTGACAGTAGAGCAAATTAGAAATGGTGCTGGCCTATACTAAGGGTAGTGGCAGCAGAAATAGAGAAGAGATGACTTAAATAGATTTGGAAGATAGTCAGGAGATAGAAATGACAGGAATTGGTGATTGCTTGGTGGGGGTGGGGTGGGGGTGGGGTGGGGGGGGTGGGGACTGTAGAGGAGAGAGAAGAGTCAGGGGTGTAGCTCAGGTTTCTGCTTTGACTGGGGTCATTCACTAAGATAAGGTACAAAGAAGGCCAAGATTGCAGGGAGGATGAGTTGAGCTGGAAAGAAACTGAGGTTTGAGTTATCTGGGGTATTCAGGAAAAGTTGGTCAGTGGCCGGTTGAATGCATGGGTCAGGAGAAATACCTGGGCTTCATACATCAATTTGGGAATCATCAGTAAAGCCATGGGAGCGAATGGGATAAGAAATTAACGTGAAGAAAGAAGACAACAGAGCTTGGGACAAAGCCTTAAAGAACACCAACATTTAAGGGTGGACAAAGAGAATCCTGGAAAGTAAAAAGGAAGCACCAAGGAAGTAGAAGGAAAACAAGGAGAGTGCAGTGTCACAGAAATGGTTTAAAGAGGAGGGAGTGGTCAACAGTGCCATATGCTACCAAGAAATTAAGTAAAATAAAGTCTGAAAAGATTCTATTGGATTTAGTGACACAGAGGCCATGGAGAATGTTGATGAGGAGCAGTTTAAGGCAAGCAGTGGAGACAGATTGGTTTAAGTTGAGAGGTAAGTGGGAGGTGGGAAAATGACAGCAAGTGTAGGCAACTTTTTCAAGAAATTTGTCTGTAGAAAGAAGAGAGAGTGGGAGGTGGTTGGGAAGGGAGAATATATGGTAATTATTTGCTTTTAGATGGAAGAGACCTGAGCATGTTTAGATGCTGACAGGAAGGAGCAAGGTATGAACTCTGTAGGTTTGGCATCAAGGAGTTAAGAGCTTGCTTTTGGTGGCTTCTCTTCTCTTTACTCTGAAGTAGACTAGGTGGGGTCATCTGCTGTGACTGCAGGAGCAGATGGAGAAGTTGAAAGTTTGAGGGGAGGGGAGAAGTTTTGAAATGGTTGCTGTGGAGAGTGAGAGAACTTGGGACATGTAATAGGGTTGTGGGTCAGCACTGAGGGCCTGGTAGAAGCTGGGGACCATGAGTTTATAATGGCATCAATCTGAGGTTGAATAATTTTCTCCAGCAGTGTTAAACTGCCTGGGCCCAGACATGGAAAGGTGGACAGTTGACTGATCCAAGGTTGGGATATTGCTTGGTAGATGGGACAAACCAGGGAACTGAGGCTATTGGTAAAAGAGTGGTGAAGGAAAGAACCAGGGAATGTGGTCTGACCAGAGTGAAGAGTATCAAAGACAGGTCTTCTATGAGGCAAGCCCTAGGAAAACTCTGGAACATGTGGAAAGGCTTCTGGAAAACACATTGAAGGGAGTGCGGAGAGAGGAAGACCTGAGATGGGACAGAAGGGCACCTCTGGGGGGTGGAACCCGGACACAGTGCCTGTTAGGGATCAGGGAAGGATGGGGAAGGCAGGCTAAGGGAAAATTTTTAAGAGGGCCTTGTGGTGGTCGCAGTTAGAGGTGAGGAGGGACTGAGTGAGTAGGCGTGGCCAAGCGCAAATCCCGGGCGAGGGGGCGGGGCCCTGGTGACTGGGTCCCAGAGCCGCTGTGGCTTTGGCTCTGGCGTGGGCTGCCTCAGCTACAGCTCCCGTCTCCCCACCCCCTTCCCTTGGCTCCTTCCTGCCCGCCGCCGCGGAGACCCAGGCTAAGGCTGGGGAGGACGGTGGAGGTCCAGGCCGTTTCCCTCCCGCCGCGGCTGGAGCATCTTCTGGGGGAACTAACTGAGGGCGAGACCCGCAGCCCAAGCGCGTGACACACAAGCGCGTCCCCGGCCGCCGCCGCCCCCTCTTCCCTCCCCTTCCCTCCCCTCCCCTTCGCCCCCCAGCCTCCGCTGCGGCGGGAGGAAGAACGCTTTCCGACCATCCAGGAGAGCCCAGATCTATTCCAGTTCTGGGAGAAAGAAGACTCCGCACTCAAATCTGACCAACCGCTCGCCCCCGGGGCCACGGAAGTGGCTCGCCGCCAATCGCAGACTCCGACTCTCTCCTAGCCACTGCCGCACAGACAGCGTTGCCCAGCCGGCCCCCGGCCCCACCGAACCTACTCCCAGCGCGGGGCCCGGGTTTGCGATGCCTGGCACCGCGGCGGCGGGAGCCGCGGCTGCTGCCGTTACTGCCACGGCTGCTGGCCCGGGTCCGGGCCGGGGTCTCGAAGCTCCGCAGTGGGACTGAGCCCTCAGCCCCGCCCCCCGAGCTTGAGGCCGCTGCTCTGCCGGGCGCCGGGCCTCCTCCGCCGGCGCCTCCGCCCCAGGAGCTGGAGCCAAGCGGGGAGCCCGGGCCCCGCGCCCAGGCCCGGACCATGCATGGCCACCGAGCCCCGGGGGTCGCCCGGCCTTCGGAGCCCGAACACCCGGCTGCGAACACCCCCAGCACCGTTCCACCGGCCTGTTCCGACTCGGACTCTGGAGCTTCGGAGTCCGGACTGCCGGTGCCCAGGGGCTCAGCCTCGACTCTTGGCGGCCTCCTGGATCCCCAGCTTGCCGGGCCCACGGACGCCAGTCCAAGCGCAGCACCGGGCTCCCGGCTCTTGCCCTGCGGTCCCAGCCCACAGCACCACCGGGCCCTGCGTTTCTCCTACCACCTGGAGGGCTCACAGCCCCGGCCTGGTGAGTGATCGAGAGAGCATGGGAGTCGGAGCCACGGGCCTGGTACTGGGAGAGGGTTCTGGGTCTCAGGCCCTCTCACTCTGTCCCTTCGGGTCCCCTCAACCCCTACCCCCTTCCCTCGGCCTTCCATCCTGTCCTATCAACCTCTATCCCAGTCTCCTTTCTCTGTCCTCTGTGCCCCTCAACCCTTCCAATCCCATTCTCTTCTGTCTGCTAAGACTAATAGGAAAGAGAGCACACTAAGAACAAGGGGCAGGATTGCAAGGCAGCAACCGAGGTTTGGTTGGGGGACCAGAGAAAAGGAGTCTTCCATTTGCCAAGTGCCTACATTGTGCCAGGCATTGGGCTGGGTGCTTTTACATGGGTTCTCATTTAATCTTCACTGGCTCCCTGTGAAGTAGGTATCATTAGCCCTATTTTGTAGGCCAGGAAACTGAGGCTAAGAGAAGTTAAGTAACTTGCTCAAGGTCACACAGATAGTGTGGAGCCAAAATGCACAACCATATTTGTTTGAGTGCAAAGTCTGTGGTCTTTTGGCTTCCCCAAACTGAGGATGGTGACCATGAAAGAAATACCAACTCCTCTGCTTCTGTGATTTTCTCCTGTAGTTTTCATTCTGCCTGAGAGTATGAATGGAAGAAAAAAGGGAGGGGGGGGATGATGGATTGATCCAAGGTTGGGGTTTTGCCAGGTGTGTGTGGCAGGATGACAAAGGAGGGAGGGAGTTGATGGTGCTGATGAGAAAGGTGGAAGAGATGGGCCTTGGGGATTGGGCTGGAGGGGAGGGCTGGCAGGGCTAGTAGGTAGGGAGGCAGCAGAAAGGTCAGAGGGCAGAGGCTAAGGTGTAGCAGAGCTGGAGAGCTGCAGGGTTGTTTATGAGGAGAAAGTGGGATGCTCAAATTTGGGTTTGCAGATGTGGAGCAGCTCTAGTTGGGCTGGGGCTACAGACCACTGCCTGGGGAGGCCTTCACACTGCACAGACTCTAGTGAGGAGTCTAGCAGGGCCTCCCCCATCTGGGGATATTTTCATGTGGGCCTGAGCCCAGGAGCCAGGAAAGAAGAGCTGTGCATATCTGCTCTGCTTTCCACTGGACAACACTGAACAAGTTGTTCAGTCTCTGTGAGCCCTCCAGGACTCATATCCCACACTCTACAGGTTTTTGGGACTGTGGCCCAGCAGCACGTAGCAGGAGTGAAGCATAAAGCATGTACCACTTTCTGCCTTTGCAACCTTGGCATAGTCATGGAACCTCTAGGAGTTTTCAGGGGGCTCCTGTCGTATGGGCTGAAGATAACCAGAAGACAGCAGGCCTTTAACACTTCGCCTTGCGTATTGCTCCTGCTGGCTTTCCAAGCTCCTCTTCACAGACACTGATGGTGTGGAGTGGGTTACTCACTCGATTTATTCCAGCACCCTCTTTCAAATCCCAAAATACACCACAAGCACTTCCACCTCAGGGCCTTTGCATTTGCTTTTCCTCAGCCTGGTAGCTTTTCCCCCAGTTCTCTACCTAGCTTGCTGCTCATCCTTCAGGCCTCAGCTCAAATGTCACCTCCTCCAAGAGACTTTCCTTGATCACTTATGGTAGGGCCACTTATGAGTCTCCATCACAGTTGCCACTGTTTTTTCATTATTGTACTTAGCACAGCCTGGAATTATCTTATTGTATGTGTTTACTTGTTTATTGCCTGTTTTCCCCCACTAAAATGTGAGCTTCATGAGAGCAAGGGGATTGATTGTCTCCGTTTTGTTCATTGTTGTAGCCCTAGCAACTAGCACAGTGCCCAATGCACACTAGGTGCTCAATAAATCCTTGTTGAATGAATGCCTGAACAGATACTAAGGGAGACTACTGTAAACCTCAGTAACTATTGTCTAAGACAGGGGTTCTTAACCTTTTTTGTTACACTGACGCCTTTGCCAATCAGGTGAAAACCACGAACCCCTTACTAAGTCCACACTATACTGTGTATTATTTAATAAATATATCACACCTTCACCAACACATCCCCACAAGAATAATGTTTTTTTGAATTTCAGTTCAAGTTCACAGACCCCTTGTTAAGAACCCCTCGTCTAAGAGGAGAACTGAATTTCTGTCCTCCAGATACTCTTGGGCTGGGAGTCAGTAGCTGGGCAGTGTCTAGACCTCTGGTCTCTAGCCCCTTTGACCAATATAGGGTGGTATTTCTGCATATTCCTTCCCATTCCCACCAATGCTTCCAAATTACAAATCATAAAGCTCTTCCTAAACCACTTTTTCCTCCCCAAAAAGGCAACACAAAGTTCCCAGAATCCTTTTCTCCAGTGAAGCCCCTGTCTTTGTCATTGCATGCATGGTGCTATCTTCTTTTTCCTAATCCAAGATGAGAATTGGGAATAAAGAGGGTATCGGAAGGACCTGAACTCCCATCTGCCATTCCTAACTGACTCACCGTGTGATCCCAGATGAGTGATTTTACCTCTGAGCTTCAATTTCCTCATCTAAAGAATGCCATGAGGAGTCTGTGAGATATTGGTTGTAAAATCTGCAGCATGGTCTAAGGAGTACACGAGATATTGTTTACAAAGCCTGCAGCACAGTCCTAGCCCTCAGCAACTGGGAGCTAAATAATTTTAAAATCAAAAAGTGAAAGAGAAAAATCTTATGAAGAGGAGGCGGAGGAATTACTCAGGCCCTGATGGGGCAGGCACTGGGCCATGTGATTCACAGAGGGTGTGAGAGGCCTGCCTCCCCCCCTGCCCAGCCAGCCCAGGGGTAGGCACAAGTGACTTGCTTCTCTCTCCATGGGACTCGCCTATAATTGGTCGGAACAGGGCAGGGTTAGTGGTTGTGGGGTGAGCGTATGTAAGAAGAGAGTTTCCTGAGCTTCAATTAAAGGGTTGAAGCATTTTAGTCCACATGATAAGTTTTCTGTGTGCCTGCTGACTTCCTCACTCAGACTGCTGAGGCCTTTATTGAATCACCATCCTTAGGGCCCAGTGGCCCACCCTGCCCCGGGGGTAGGGTAGAAGGGAGTGGTGAGGGCTGAGGGATTGTTTAAAATAATGATCTTATCTTATCCCTATGAAGACACTTGACTTGCTTCAAAGTTCTTTCTTTTTCAATTACCCTGTCTGATTCCTAGAGGGAAGGGACAATTATTTTTATGCTCATTTTCCAGGTTGGTAAAACCTAAGGCCTCATTGGGTTACTGGGATAACCCAGTGAGATGCCAGAGAGAGCTTTGAGAAAGTTGGAGAGGGGTTTCCAGGTGTAGGTTTGTTTATAGGGATTTAGTGGGGATCCCACCATATTCCTCAGGATTGAATGTCCTTCCAGATGCTAGGTGGGCAAGACCTTGAGGCCGGAGCCTAGCTCAGTCAAAGGAGTTGTGTCTGTTGTTAGAGCTTTTTCATGGTTGTAAGAGCAACTGAGTCACTTGAGGGGGGATGCAGGAAGGGCTGGCTTCTTATTTGGAGCCTGGTGGCATCTGCAGAGACTCCAAGAGTTAGAATTAGAGCTGGAAAGGGCCCTAGACACCATCTAGTCCTGAGTTTCCCAAACTGGTGAGCATCAGGATCCCTTGTTGATCTTTAAAAATCAGTGTGATTCCCAGACTGCCTCAGAGCCCCAAAATCTTGGGGTTGGAACTGAAACACAGGGTTTTACTTTCAAAAGCTCCCCAGGTGATTCTGATGTGCAGACTGGAGTGGAAATGACTGGTCAAGCCCATTTTCCAGTTGGGGTAGTAGAGGCTCAGAGAGATAGTGACTTACCCATAGTCCTTCAATAACTCAGCCTCAGTTAGGGCCAGGAGAACTAATCTGCCACCCATCTGAGGCCCTCTTCCCAGAGACCCATGTGGGCCTTCCTCACTTACTCCTAATCCCAAGAGAGGTACTTGGTTTAGGCAAATGCCAACCCCTTGCCCACATACACACAAACATTGACTACCTCAGTTTACTTTCTATTCCCAGCTCTCATCAATATCTTGCATTTGTCAGCTGGAGTTAGAAGTCAATTAGTTTTGGGACTCTAGGCAGAGAGAGCCGAGTACAGGGCTTAGCCCAAAGAAAGGGCTCTATAAGGGTGTCAGGTAGGGATTGTAGAGCCAGAGAGTAACATGTAGAGCAGTCAAGGTGGGGATTTTGGTGTAACCAAAGGCACTGAGACATAGGGCATCCTAAGCAGGCAGAGGGATTTTATCTGGAGGTCAAAGAAGAATCATTAAAGGGTTTATTAAGTAATGCTCAGATGTGGGTGTTTGAAAGATCCCCATGGCTGCATGTGGCGAATCAATAGGAGGGGTGCAAGAATGGAAGCAGGGAGATGAGCAGGTGGTTGTTGCAGTGATCTCAGGAAGAGGTGATGGTATCTTGGGTTAGGATGATGGCAGATAGAGAGAGTGAGATCTGAAAGATATTTAGGTACTAGTCTGGACAGTCCTTGGTGGCAACTTAGATGTAGAGACTGAGGAAGAGGGGAAAGTCCAAGATTAGTCTGATTGTCTTCTGAAACCAATAGAGTGACCTGGTGGGTTCCCCTGCACGCAGGAGGAGTGGGTTTGGGGAGAAGATAGTGAGTTGTATGTGAGACATGTTGAGTTTGAGAGGGCTGGGAAGACATCCAGGTCAAGTGGCTAGCAGGCATTTGGAAATATGATTAGAAATCTCAGAAGAGAGGTCTGGGTCAGAGATATTTGGGAGTACTCACCATCAATACATACCATAGACCACACAGTGGCTCATGGGAAGAATGTGGCTGATTCTGGGAGCCAGTCCTATCCTTGAAGATATAGACAATGAGGTCAGCACAGTTATTGTCTGCCCAAACCTTACTTTAAAAATGCTCTCTTTGGGGGGGGGTAGTTTTTTTTACCCCCCCCCAAGTTGGCTCCCTTGTCTGTCTGCTCATTGTTTTCCTCTCATTGGGTTTGTTTGTTTGTTTGCTAGTTGTGTCTGCTTATCTTTTTTTTTTAGGAGGCACTGGGAACCAAACCTGGGATCTCCTGTGTGGGAGGCAGGTGGTCAACCACTTGTGCCATATCCACTTCCTGCTCGTTGTGTCTGCTCATTGCGTCAGCTCATTGTGTCAGCTCATCTTTGGGAGACAAAGGGAACTAAACCCAGGACCTCCCATGTGGGAGGCAGGTGCCCAAATGCTTGAGCCACATCTGTTCCCTGGAGTAGTTTTTGAAAGCATATTTGTATAAAGCTGAGATGCATTTCACATACACTCAGGGGTTGTTGGCTATTGCAAAGAACTAAGGGAAGAACTCCTAAAAAGCAAATTAAAATCGGTAAAGTGAAGTCCTGTGACTCCCTTGCTTTTCTCCCTCTTGAGGACATTCTGAGAGACCATGGGGGAAGGGTTGCTCAGAGAAGGGAGAAGAGGGGGCTTGGGGCAGGACAGAATAAATGGGCAGTGAGATCTGCTGGGGTTTTCTGGAAAGCAGTAGCTTGAGATTCCAGGAGAGTGTCTGGGAAAAGACCCGGATTTAGTTTCTAGTTAGCTGGGCCCTTCCAAACAAACACAGCAAAATGTAAAGACTCTGGGTAGCTGGGAAAAGGATTTCCACAGGCAGGACTCAAAGAACTGAAGTTTTGGAGTTGCAGATGGTTGGCAGACCTGCTCCTCGGCAGCTTCAAGTGCCTGTGTCCCGGGGAGAGGGCGGGGCTAAAGCTGCATACTCCCTCAAAGGTGAGTGTCAGCTAACAGTACCCCATACAGATGCAAACCAAGGCTTGAGGGGGGGGGCAGTGAGCTAAATGCCTTAGGCAGATGTGGAGCTAGCTAGACGCTGGCTGGGTGGGGCTAGAACCTGTCTGGAATGAGGACAGAAAGCTCAGCCTGCCATTGGCTGGCCCTGCAGAGTTAAGTTCCCTCATGTAGAGTATGGAATATCACTACTCCTTGAAGAAGTAAGTCCAGCCTCCTGGGACTCTGGTGCCCAGTTCCTTGAACTTGGAAGGTATCACACCTCCAAAAGGTACCACAAAACATAGATGAATGAGGCTTGAGACAAGGTTGTAGGGCAGTAGCTGAAGGAGCCTCAGTACTCCTGGCTCTGCCACTAGTTCACTGTACCTCTAGGCCTCTCTTCCTTTCTCTGGGCCTTAGTTTCACCATTTGTAACATTGTAGATCTGGTCATCGCATTTATCCAGCATATAATAGGGCATCAATGCACATCTGGGAGAGGGTAAGGGAGAGTAAAAGAGGGGAGGAAGGATGGCATTTCTTTATTTAAGATATGTGTATTGAATGCCTGTTGTGTGCTAAGACCTGTACTTGGTGCTGTGTGGGCAACAAGACAGGCACAATCCCTATCATAGAGCTCATATCTAACAGGAAAGACATACAATACAAGAAATTCCAAGTGCAGATGCTGCAGGAGCATGTGGGGAAAGGCAGCAGGAAAAAAATGACTCTTGAGTTGAGACCTAAAGGATAAATATGAGTTCAGAGGTAAGGAGAAGCAGAAAATTGATTCAGGCCATGGGAAGAGCATGTGCCAAAGCCTCAGGCAGAAGAGAGCACTTTCGAGGAACAGACAAGAGGCCATTGTGACTGAAGGGTGGGGGCAGGGAAATGCTCTTGAGCTAGGCTGGTTTTCCCTTGCTTAGGAGTTTGGAGTTCACCCTGAAGGCAAGGGGAGCCCTTGACAGGACTGGAAGAATGGAAGGGGACTGTGTTTTCCAAAAACTTGCTGTGGTGTGGATAATGCCTTGTAGAGGGCCCTGAGGATGGAAGGGAAACCAGTTAGGAGGCTGGAGTGGGAGAAAAAAATACGCAGATTCTAGAGATATAAGAAATTGGGTGCACAGGACTTGGAACCTGACTGGATGTGTAGGTTGAAGGAGAGGGAGAAGTTATGGAGAATTCCTAGCTTCTGACTGGGCAGCTGGGTGAATGGAGATGTCATTCCCTGGGATGGAAAAGGCAGGAAGAGGAGAAAGTTGGGGGGAGTGGGGATAGGGGTATGGTTTGGGATGCAGTGAGTCTGAGGACTCTGGGGACAGGACACCTAGGTGGCAGTGCCCATTAGGCATCAACTGTGCCCATGTGGACCACAGAGTAAAGGCAGGAAGGGGAGGAGCACAGGTGCATGGTTAAGGCTTAAAGAAGAACTGGAAGGCAATTCTGGGTGCGCAAAGCTTTTTAGCCCTCTGTGACACTTCCCTGTAGGAAAGGTGCCTGTAGAAAGCAGGGAAAGGTTGGACTGGCAGGGTTGGCCCCAGAGGGTTGCAGCCGGCATAGAAGCCCTTTATGCCCGACCTATGGTTTCTAGGGTTGCACCATTGGCAGTGCTGTGCATGCTGCCACCTTTGCCTTCACCTTTTCTGCTCCCCTCCAGCGTCTTCCCAACTCTCCTAGACCAGGCCTCCATACCTAATGTATTCCAGGTGTAGACAAGGTTTCCCACACACACAGCCCCAGGTGTTGGGGGACAGGGCAGGGGAGGTGTGGATCTCTTTCACTGTGTATCTCCTAGGGGTTCAAGTCTCCCAGTCTGACTGCTTCTCTCTGGAAAATTCTTTCAGGGATCTCTGGGCCCTGTGTCTCTGGGCAGAGTCAGGCAGTGATGAGAGTCTCCCCCACCAACCCAGTTCCCACTTTCTAGCTTCATGGGATTTTGGAAAGTCACTTCACCTCTCTGAGCCTTAGTTTTCTCATCTATAAAATGGGGTAATAATTACCACCTCCTAGGATTGTCGTAAGGATTATATGCCTTAGGTAATGTCCACAGCACTCAGCATGGCTCACTGTAGCCATGTTCAGTAAATGGCATTGGCCTGCCCCTTTGCCTCTCTGAACCTGCATCCCTCACTGACGCCCATCTCTATTTCTCTTCGGACTTGCCTCCTTCCTTTTTGTCTCCAGTTATATCTATCAGTTTCTTTCAGTCTCTGTAGTTTTCCCTGTCTTTTCTTTGTCTTTGTCCCAGTGTCTTCCTCTGTCATTTGTCTTCTTCCCTCATAATCTCTCTCATATTTGACCAGACCTCTTCTGGTAAGGTGACAGGGAGATGGGTGGATGTTGGGGTTATTGGGGTCATGGAAGAGGTCAGAGCGGCCATCTTCCCTGGTGGCTTTGCCTCCCCTGTCCCCACAGTGAGGGCAATCCCAGCCAGCGTGGCAGCCCCAGCACCAGCTAATTACTGTCCCCAGTGCTCCCAGCTGCAGCTCCACTCCCTTCTCTTCCTGTCCTCTGAAGTCCCCAACCCCTCCCGGGGGTGGAGCCACCCGCCCCCCCATCCTTCTCTGGCCTCAGGTCCAGAGAGACACAGGGAGGAGTTGGCCAGGCTCTCACAGTAATCAAACTGGAAGAGAGATGGGCTCACTGTGCTCTAACATAGCTGTATGGTTTGTTTTGTGCTTAAATGCACATGTGCATGTCTGCCTGGCTGTCTTTAGTTTAGATCTGTTTTTGCATGTGTATTGATGTTCTTGTTTCTCTATGTCTGTGTATGTTTTCATATGTATGTCTATATATATCCATGTGTGTCTGTGTGTGTCTTAGGGTCTGTATGTGTGACAGTGTGTTCCTCCATTTTTCACAGGAGTCCTCTATTGTGTCACCTTGTCTCAGTCTAAATTCAGGGTGGTTTCTAGATGCTTCTGCATATGGGTCTCTGTAGATCTCGTGTGCAGGAGGGGCCTGTTTCTATACCTCTGTCTGTCTGTGGGGTTTTCTCTGTGTGCGCCCCCAAGGATCTGTGTTTTCATGGTAGTGGTGGTGCTTGCCTGCATCTTGTGGCCTCTTCCTGCTCCTCCTGTAAACCACAAGACTCTCTGTCCTTCATATACATTCTTTAACCCCCTCTGGCTGCCCCAGTATGCACACCTTTGCCCAGTTTTTCTTCCTTTGCCTGCACGAACTCCCCAGTTGACTCATCTATACCTGAATAAACACACCCCGTCCTGGACAGCATATCTTAAAATCCACCTCCTTTAGAAAGTCCTCTTCCCACTCTACTTCAAATGTGATTTCTTTGCCAAATCAGCAAACATTGACTGAAGATGTGCTTTGTGATTCTGGACACTTGGGAGTCATTTCCAACTCAGCCACTTCTAGCCATGTATCCTCTGGCAAGTTATTTTGCTTTTCTCTGCCTCAGTTTCCTCATTTGTAAAGTGGAGCTAATGGTTCACAGGGTTGTTAGGAAGATGCCATACAGGAAAGTATCAGTACAATTCTTGGCCCAGAGTAGGTATTCAACAAACTGTTAAATCCCCCCACATTATATCCTCTACTAAGAAACAAATACTTTTTTTTTTTAAGAAAGTGCACAGCCAGGTTTGATCAGATCAGCAGAATATCCCTGTCTACATATAATAACATGACTTCAAAATGCTGTTTGACCTAATGTAAGGGGGAAATGGAAAGGAGAAATGAGTTTATATGGCTACGAGTCTCTAAAAAAGAGTCTGGAGGTTGTCAAGGATTGCCCTTATGCACACCTGAGCAGAGTCTCAGAGACAGATAAAGTAGATACAAACCCAGGTATTGGTTCTTTTGAGGGATAAAGAGACCCACGGGTTCTATGGTCATGGCAGATGGGGTTCACTGCCACGTCAAATGGCCCTTCTTTGGAGCTGGTGTTTCTGCGTGATGGAACTGGACTCAGATGGGATCTCTTTTCACAAGACTTTCATGCTACTTTACTGGAATTGTAGTTGGTGTTGGGGTTTAAGATATATTTAGGGGATTTGAATCTCTGGACTGACAATATGATAGCCAGGCGCTGAGCCTGAACAGACTTCAGCTCCTGCACTCTGATTTATTGGACTTACCCCACTCAGCTAACATGGAGTTGAAGAAGGTCAACCACCACACCATGGAGCCTAGAGTGCCTACAACTGAAAGCAGGAGGAGTGCATCCAGTATCCATGTGGAATCTAAGCCCCCACTTGACATAGGTGTGCAATGGACACAGCCAATCCAATGTCCACAGAGAAAATGTGGCATTGGTGTGGGAAGGGTGGCCATGGTGGCTACTGGGTGCGGGGAATGGGAGGAAGAGATGAGATGGGGAGGCGTTTTCGGGACGTGGAGTTGTGTGGAGTTGTCCTGGGTGGTGCTTCACGGACAACTACGGGACATTGTAGATCCCCCCAGCGCCCACTGGATGGAACTTGGGAAAGTGTGGGCTATGATGTGGACCATTGACTATGGGGTGCAGCGATGCCCAGAGATGTACTTATCAGGTGCGATGGATGTGTCATGATGATGGGGGAGAGTGTTGCTGTGGGGGGAGTGGGGGGTGGGGGCGGTGGGGTTGAATGGGACCTCATATTTTTTTAATGTAATATTTAAAAAAAAAAAGAATTAAAAAATATATAATCATTTATACAAAATAGATAGTATAGCAACAAACATTTATAAATGTAAATAATAATTCAAATATAATAGAAAAATATGAAATGCTTCATGAATTTGCATGTCATCCTTGCACAGGGGCCATGCTAATCTTCTCTGTATTGTTTCAATTTTAGTATATGTGCTGCTGAAGCGAGCACAAGAAATGAATACTTTGAGTTCCAGAGAGTTCTGAAAGTTCTTGCAATCTCCACCTCTCTTCTCCAGGTGTCCTCGACAGGGTAGAACTTGAACTGGGCCAGACCGAACAAAAGGCAGATTCCAATTCAAGGAATTCTTAACAAGTATTGCATGATTCTGTCCTAACCCAAGGAGACTTGGGCTCTTTGGGGGATCAGGAAGGGGACCTCCAAAGCCCAAGAGCCAGAACGTGTTAAATAGGGTAAGAGGTAAACAGCGGAGGTGGAAGGGACCTTAAGGACTATCCATCCAACTCAGATATTACAAAGTGATAGCCCACAAGTTGAATTTGACTCAGAAATATTTCATTTGGCCTGCTCACTGTCTTTAAAATTGGGGGATTTCATGTACAAATCTGGATTTCTGTATTCTCTTGAAATACTAGAAGATCTGGCAATAGAGGGCCTGTTACTGCAAGGGCCCATTACTACAATTTGATGGAGGGAAAGAGCTGCTACCCCCTGCTTTTTAGGTGAGGCATGTGCTTGTCATTTTGCCCCTCTCCCCACCATTCCCTGTTGCCTTACACCAATCTATTTTACAGAAATGTCCTCACTTTCCAAAAGGGACCACACTTTAAAAAAAAGGGGCCTTTCTTTATAGAAAAGTGCCCTTCCATTTTACAAAAGAGTCCTCTATTTGTTGAAGAATCCTCTCCATTTATAGACTGGTCATCCATTTTTACAGAAGGGTCTTTATAGATAACTCCTCACTTTACAGAATGATCCTCCACTTTGGAGAAACCTACTCCGTTTTGCAAAAACTTCTTCATATTATAAAAGGGGCCTTTTTTCCCCCAAATAAACCTCCATTATACAGAAATCTCCATTTTACAGGGGGGAACATTCTTTAGAAGGCTCTTTACTTGCCAGAATGGCTCCCACTTTCCAAAAATGTCCTCACTCTACAAAAGGTGCTTCCATTTTACTGCAGACTCCTTATGTTCAGAAGACCAGGATACCTCAGTGAACGAACACTCAAAATGATCCACAGGGCTTCTGTAAGGCCAGAAGCATGTGCTAAGGATATCTGTCAAATGGGCATGCAGTGACCAGAAAATTTTTGGAATGATTTTACTATTACAACAACAATAAGTTGTCATGGGCCATTTCAAAACTCTGTGACACTTCTTGATACTTATTTTACAGATTTGTATGGTTTGTAATTTGAATTGCAAATCAGGAAATGGGACATCATTGTCTTTTTCACTGCCATGCCTCCTCTAATATAAATCCCACCCTAATCTGAAGTGCTGTCATGGTGAGTGGAGCTGGATTCTGTGCACCTTCTGGCTGGATTTGCTTGGATTTCTCAGTGTATCAATTGTTTTATGTTGGGCGGTGGACTTGGCCCAGTGGTTAGGGCGTCCATCTGCCACATGGGAGGTCCATGGTTCAAACCCCGGGCCTCCTTGACCCATGTGGAGCTGGTCCATGTGCAGTGCTGATGCGCCCAAGGAATGCCGTGCCACGCAGGGGTGTCCCCGCGTAGGGGAGCCCCATGCACAAGGAGTGTGCCCCATAAGGAGAGCCGCCCAGCGCGAAAGAAAGTGCAGTCTGCCCAGGAATGGTGCCGCACACATGGAGAGCTGACACAACAAGATTACGCAACAAAAAAGGAACGGATTCCCATGCCGCTGATAACAACAGAAGCTAACAAAGAAGACGCAGCAAATAGACACAGATGACAGAAAACCAGGGTGGCGGGGGGAAGGGGAGAGAAATAAATAAATATATCTTTAAAAAAATAGTTTTATGTTGGATTAGGAAAGGGGAGGGGGAAAGGTCTTAAAAAGGCCTAACCCCCACTGGGTGGACTGTGGGAGAGTGGGCTATGATGTAGACCATTGACCATGAGGTGCAGCAGTGCTCAGAGATGTATTCACCAAAGGCAATGAATGTCTCATGATGATTGAGGAGGTTGTTGTTATGGGGGGAGGAGTGGGGGGAGGGGGGTGGGGAGTATATGGGGACCTCATATTTTTTGAATGTAACATTAAAAAAATAAAGACAAAAAAATGGCCTAACCCATGGGAAGCAGATGTGGCTCAATGGATAGAGCATCCGCCTACCATATAGGAGGTCCAAGGTTCCAACCCAGGGCCTCCTGACCTGTGTGGTGAGCTGGCCCACGTGCAGTGCTAATGCGCGCAAGGAGTACCCTGCCACGCGGGGGTGTCCCCCGCGTAGGGGAGCCCCACGTGCAAGGAGTGTGCCCTGCAAGGAGAGCCGCTGCACACACGGAGAGCTGACGCGGCAAGATAATATAACAAAAAAACAGATTCCCGGTGCTCCTGACAAGAATGCAAGTGGACACAGAAGAACACACAGTGAATGGACAGAGAGAGCAGACAGCGGCGGCAGGGGTGGGGGGCGTGGGGAGAGGAGAGAGAAGTAAAAAATAAATATTTGAAAAAAAAAAAGGACTAACCTGGGGCCCCATGTATGTGTCCATGCTTTGGGTATGTACTTATCTCATTTCTAGTTTTCTTGTTTCTTAAACTCTTTACTCCCTTGCCTACACTAAAAAAAGAAATAAAAATAGCTTTATGCTGTGTTATGTCCTTAGCCTGTGGGTTTATGTGTCTGTGTGCGTAGTTTTGTGTCTTTATGGGTGTGCTATTCTGTTGGTTTTCAAGTTTAATCCTTATCACTTTGGGTGGGGGGCACTATGCTAAGCTCTTTACCTGCAATGTCTCCTAGATGCCCTCAAACCAGAGACCTGCTATTATTATCCTATTTTCCAGACAAAGAAACTGAGGCTAAGATATATGGAGAGGTTTGCCCAAGGCCTCACAGCTAGTAAATGGTGTTGGGATTTAAATCAAGGTCTGTGTGACTTTGAAACCAGCTGTTCCTAATGAAGGTGCTGCAACATTTTAATCTATGAAGTCCTGTCAGTGATCATGGTCACAACACCCTTGTAGTTTTAAAATTAGGATTAAAAAATTTTTTTTTAATTTTTAAAATTTTCTAAAGATTTATTTATGTCTATCCTCCCCAATTGTCTGCTCTCTGTGTCCATTCGCTGTGTGTTCTTCTGTGTCTGCTTGGATTCCTGTCAGCAGCACGGAGAATCTGTGTGTCTTTTTGTTACATCATCTTGCTGCATCAGCTCTCCGTGTGTGCAGCGCCTCTCCTGGGCAGGCTGTGCTTTTTTTGCGCTGGGCGGCTCTCCTTACAGGGTGCACTCCTTGCACGAGGGGCTCCCTTATGCAGGGAACACCCCTGTATAGCACAGCACTCCTTGCGTGCATCAGCACTATGCATGGGCCAGCTCACTGCATGGGTCAGGAGGCCCTGGGTTTGAACCCTGGACCTCCTATATGGTAGGCGGACACTCTGTCAGTTGAGCCAAATCTGCTTCCCTTGATTTGTTTGTAATAAATAAGACCAGCATCAAGGTTATCCCTGAAATAATATCACTGTCACAAGCATTCAGATGACCATTGCTGGAAAAATTGGGTAAAACTCACAACCTGCCTAAGGCTTAAGGGGAAAAATATCTGCTAGATGCTACCTTGGAGGCCTGGCCCTGCCCCCCTTCTCTTTGAAAGCCTTCCCTAAGTAAGGTTGTCAGATTTAGCAAAAGAGAACACAGGATGCCCAGTTCAATTTGAATTTCAAATAAACAATGAATACTTTTAAAAATATAAGTATGTCTCATGCATACTTATACTAAAAACTTATTATACTTATACTAAAAAAAGTATTTGTTGTATATCTGAAATTCAAATTGAACTGGACATCCTGTATTTTATCTGGCAACCCTATCCCTGACCTCTCCGTCTCCTGAGCATCCCTGTCCTGACAAGCTGACCCCTTTGCACTTCCTAAGCTACCACTTAGCTTTTCCTGAATGAATGTCTCTTGTCTTTGAGATTGGGAACTCCCTGAGGGTAATGGTCATGATTGCCCTTCTGACCTGCTGAGGGCATGAAGGAGGTGAAGGGTGGGGGCAGAGGTTCACACAACCACACAGCAAAGCTGAGGCAGCACCTAGGCACACACAGTGCCCAGGATTTGCTTCCCATTAGTGATGCGAGGTGTCTGAGTATCTGGTGTGTGTATGTGTGTACATTGTGCTGTGAGTATTGCACCTGGATGTACAAACAGCTTTGTGATTCTCTCTTGGTCTTTGAGGTCTGTGCATAGTTGATATGGGGCTGGGTACATTTTCACAAAGTGTTGTCTGGTTTGGTGGTATGACTTAATTTGCTGGGATTGGGGTGCTTTTTGGTCTGTGCTCTAATGGGTTTTTAAATAATTAATTAATTAATTAACTTATTTATCCCCCCCCTCACCCAGTTGTCTGCTCTCTGTGTCCATTCACTGTGTGTTCTTCTGTGTCTGCTTATATTCTTGTCGGCAGCACCGGGAATCTGTGTCTCTTTGTTGCATCATCTTGCTGCATCAGCTCTCCGTGTGTGTGGTGCCACTCCTGGGCAGGCTGCACTTTTTTTTCATGCTGGGTGGCTCTCCTTACAGGGCACAGTCCTTGTGTGGGGGGCTCCCCTATGCAGGGGACACCCCTGTATGGCATGGTACTCCTTGCGCGCATCAGCACTGCATTTGGGCCAGCTCATCACACAGGTCAGGAGGCCCTGGGTTTGAACCCTGGACCTCCCATGTGGTAGGTGGACACTCTATCCGTTGAGCCAAATCCGCTTCCCTCTAATGGGTTTTGGGGACCCTGGTAAGCTCAGGGGTGGATGGAGCAGTGCTGGTGGAGGATCTTGTCAGGTATGGGTGGATGTGTGAATATATGTGAGAAAGAGAATGCTGTGGACTATCAGTCAGGATAAATAGGCTGGGAGAAAAACTAATGCAGGACCTGACTCAGTGGAGATGGGATGGGGCAGTGGGAAGGTCTATGGTATCCAGGAGGTGGGGAAAGCCTAATCCTGAAAGCACGTATGGGGTTTTCAGCATCTCCCAGCACAGAGCCTACAAAGATCAGAGCAGGCTTAGAAATATTGGGTGAGGGGGACCAACCTAAATCAAGGGAAGCCAAAGAGTTCGGCAGGGGTGAGGTGGTGAGGGGTTGCAGATGCCTGGCTAAGAAGTTCCCAAAATTTCCCAGGGGCAATGGGGAGTCATCGAAAGTTCCTATGCAGTTAAATGACATGAACTGAGCTGGACTGTAAGAAGGTTCATCTAGCCATCTGGAGGGAGTGGTATCTGGGACTAAGGGGCCACTGAGGGAAGAAATAGGTAGAAACAGGAAAATGTAGGCAAAGAGACAAGGGAAGAGGAGTTCTGAAGAAGCAGAGGGAGGATTCTTGAACCTTCTTCCCCTCCATGGAACCTAGCCTGGTTCTTGGCCAGGCCTAGGCTTCTGAACTAGAACTCTGTTGTTCATCTCCCTCTAGATGGGGCATGGGAGTCTTTCCTTCACTAGCTACACTGCAGTTCATGAATTTCTGAAACACTGGGGTGCACTCCTGCTCCTCCTGATACCCCTCTTCTAGCACCCCCTTGAAGAGCACGGTTAAGAAAGGAGTCTAGTCTAGGACCAGTTAGTGTCTGAAAGTCTACCATTGACTTTCTGTGTGACCTTGAGCAAGTTGCTGCCCCTCTCTCTGCCTTCATGTCCTCATTAGAAACTGAACTGACAATCCCAGCTCTGCTTACCTGTCCAGTTAGTCCCAGAATATTTGAGTTTCATTTTCAGGGGCTGCCTTTGAGAAAGCAGAGAGCAAGAACAAGCAGGCCTATCTGTGGGCTCCTAGGTGAGGTGAAAGAGGAAGGAGCAGAGAGGGGGCCAAGGCAGGGTAATCCCCACCCCTAGGACAAACAGTGTAGCAAAGCCCCAGCTAGGGACCCTACTGCCCTGCTACATATTGGGTGGGGAGGCTTGCCTGGAAAAGGTAGCCTACTTTGGGTTGTGGAAACAGGGCCAGGTCCAAAGAGACAGATAATAGGCACCTGGAACCCCAGCACCTATGTGTGTATCTCTGAGGCAAGCGGGGGATGTCTCTGCAGTGTGGGGTGCCTGGCTTTGCTCACTGGATTTCTTTTTTTTTTTGTGATTCCAAAATAGAGATTTATTTCTTTATTAACAATTATTAAATTTCTGCATAAAAATCACCAATTGTTCCTCATTGGGCTTTTAAACACACATCAATTCTTTTGGATTGCTTTGTTTGCCCTGGCAAGCTTAAAAAGACAGCTCTTTTTAGTGCCAGGGACAACAGTTAAGGCAGAGAGGCGTGCTCTTGGGTCCCAGCAGCTGGAGAGAATACTCAACGTTAGGTGGCTTCTTAGGTTGGAGAAGCTGTCCCTGAAGAAAACTTTTTTTTTTTTTTGGCTCACTGGATTTCTGGGTCTCACTTTCTCTTGCTGCATGTCTCTCAAACTATATCTCTCGATGTGCCACCCTCCAGGTGATTCATCCTCCTCAACCTCACGCCTAGGGGGAGGGCAGGGCAGGACCAGGCCAGGATGTGCTGAGCAGGGCAGGGTAAGCAGCCCAGCTGAGCCAAAAGGAGCGCCTCCTCCCTCCTAGCCAGGGCCTGCCTGCTCAGGTGGGAAAGGAAGTGAGGAAACTGCCTCAAAAGCAAGGTACAGGGTGGGCAGAGGGGTGCTCGGCCGGGGACCTGGGGTACCATGTTCCCTCAAGGCTGAGAAGGGACCATGGCCTGAGTCCTCTGGGGCCTGCCTAGTTGGATTATGCCTGGGTGTGGGCAGGGACTCAGGAGCTGCTGGAACCATGTGAGTTGGGCTGTTCCTTCCTTCCAGGACAGGGAGACCTGACCTAAAATCCCCTGTGACTCTTTCTACCTATGTGACCCTATAAGGGAGGGTGTGTTTTATAGCTGTGTTTGTGGACACTATATGTTTTGGGAACAGAGGCCACATGTAACTCTGTGACCATTTAGATCAGGAGAGAGCAAGTGTTATTGTGTGTATGTGTATGCCTGCGCCCTTGGCTAAGACTCAGGGACACCATGAACGTGTTTTTTTCATGAATGTGACAAAGTAAATTATGCCATGTGTCTAGGATTAAGTATCTTTGTTTTTGAGTACGTGGTGGTGTGCTACTTTGTGCTGTTTTGGCATTATGTGAGGTTGTGTATGACATGGTATAATTGGACCATGTCATACACAACCATTAGAAAGACCATTAGTATTTCTAACTGTGTAACCATGTTTGCAGGTGTGGGAAGATGTATTATGGTGTGTCTGACACTCTGTGGCCCTGCAATTTTGAAAGACAGTGTAAATGACACTGTATATCTTTGTGACTTGGTAGAGCCATGTTTGAGGGATGTATAACTGGGTATGTGATAATATGTGGTTAGGCGACAGTTGTGTGAAGCTGTATGTGAAATGGAGTGATGGACATTGTGTGACTATAGGTGTTTGTGCCTGTGCATGACCATGTTTTCAGGTGTGCATGATCCTGAGTGGCTGTGTGATAATACAAGTTTGTGGCTATGGATCTTTGTGATGTGTGTGACCAGGTTTTCAGGAGTGTGACGGCATGTGATTGGATATATGAATTTGTGTGGTCCCACCATTTTGCAAAACAGTATGAATTACTTCATGTGTCTTTGTGACTGAGTGGATCTATTTAGTACTAGTCCTACATGAAACTGTGAGTGACCCTGTGTGGCCGTGCTCTTTTCCTCAGGTCATGTCATCCCTAGGAGCTTGCTCCCTCACTGCCTCCCAGGCTGAGTCTTCTCTCCCAAATGTGGCTGTTATCTCCCCCAAAGACAGAGGTGGGTTTAGGGGGCCTGTAGAGAAAGACGAGGGGCAGGTAGTGTAAAAGATCTCCCTTTTTCTCAATTTCTTTTCTATTTTAAAGTTGTTCCTGTGACACCCTGCTAGTCAATGCCAGCACCAGAACTCTGGGTGCTGTGGGTGTGGGGGTGTGGGTGGGTGTGGAAGTACAGGAGGGTAGTACAGATTAGTGAGAAGCTGGGATTTTAAGACACAAAACTTCTGCTAATGAAATACATTTTCAAGCATACTCAGCTGTACAAAATTATAACCAAGAAATTCCATATATCCTCGGGGCCTTAAAACGGGGTTTATGCTCAGCATACCCAATGTGCCTGTATAAACAACAACTGCAAACACATACACAAACTTTAGGGTGCCCAGTCCCATCCCCAGCATGGTTTAACCATGTATGTCCATGTTGACATACATGGAATCAATGTACTAATCACAAAAAACTCTCATCTATTTATGAGAACAAAATCAGTCACGGGAAACGGACTTTGGCCCAGTGGTTAGGGCGTCCGTCTACCATATGGGAGGTCCGCGGTTCAAACCCCAGGCCTCCTTGACCCGTGTGGAGCTGGCCATGTGCAGTGCTGATGCACGCAAGGAGTGCCGTGCCACGCAAGGGTGTCCCCCGCGTGGGGGAGCTCCACGCGCAAGGAGTGCGCCCTTGAGGAAAGCTGCCCAGCGTGAAAAGAAGTGCAGCCTGCCCAGGAATGGCGCCGCCCACACTTCCGTGCCGCTGATGACAACAGAAGCGGACAAAGAAACAAGACGCAGCAAATAGACACCAAGAACAGACAACCAGGGGAGGGGGGGAAAGTAAATAAATAAATAAATCTTTAAAAAAAAAAAATCAGTCACAACCCTGGGTCTGGCTCCCCATCTGAGAGCTGGGGTAGGGAGCATTGAAGAAAAGCAGTGTGGTCAGGAAGGGGACTTTGGAAAACCCAACACCCTTGATACCTGATAAGACATGTAAATCCCCAGTCCCCTTTGGGGTGAAGTCAGTCACTGCATTCCTATTTTCTCCCTTTCTGTAGGGCTGCACCAGGGAAACCGGATCCTGGTTAAAAGTTTGTCCCTTGACCCTGGCCAGAGCCTTGAGCCTCATCCAGAAGGCCCCCAACGGCTTCGCTCAGACCCAGGCCCCCCGACCGAAACTCCCAGCCAGCGTCCTTCGCCACTGAAACGGGCAGCAGGTCCAAAGCCACAAGGTAAGTGGTTCCAAAGAGGAGCAGATTGTGGACCAGGAAGGGTACAGACACCAGAGGGGACAGAGGAGGGGGAAAAGGTTGACCAGTGGCAGAAGACAGGGCTTGTTAGAAAGCTAGGAAGCACCATAATCTGGGGGGCAGTTCTACCCAGCTAGACAGAGGGCTGTGGCCTGGGGCTAATGGGTGCACACTGGGATCTACCTCAGGTCTGTTCCGTTCCCACCTCAGGCAAAGTACAGAATGGGGATTTGTGGAGGGGTTTGTGGCCTAGCCATGATAGCCACCCCCAACCTAAATTATTGAGGTCTCCCCTCTCTCTCTTCCCTATCCATCTGTCCAGTTCCCCCCAAGCCCAGTTATCTGCAGATGCCCCGGATGCTCCCCACACCTGAACCCATCCCCCCTCCACCATCACGCCCACTGCCTGCCGACCCCCGAGTGGCCAAGGGCCTAGCGCCCAGATTGGAGGCCAGTCCCAGTTCTGCAGCAGTATCCTCACTGATTGAGAAGTTTGAGAGGTGAGTCTGGTCTCCGGGGGACCCTGTGGTGGGGAGGGTGGGTCTGGGACGGGAAAGGATCTGCAGAAGAAGCCTCTCAGTCAAGCTTACACCCTGTCCTCATGTGTCCACCACCCTCCTCAGAGAACCTGTGATTGTCGCCTCAGATAGACCAACCCCTGGCTCCAACTCAGATCCCACAGAACCAGCCATGTTGCCACCGCCACCCCCGCAGCCACCAGTGTCCCAGCTCCCTGAGGGTGAGGCCTCCCGCTGCCTGTTCCTGTTGGCCCCTGGACCCCGGAATGGCGAGAAGGTGCCTAACCGGGACAGCGGAATTGACAGCATCAGTTCTCCATCCAACAGTGAAGAGACCTGCTTTGTCAGTGATGATGGGCCCACCAGCCACAGCCTTTGCCCTGGGCCCCCTGCTGTGGCCAGTGTGCCTCTTGATTTGGCTAATCCCCACCGGCCTGGCTCCCAGGAGGTTGACAGTGACCTGGAGGAGGAGGATGAGGAAGAGGAGGATGAGAAGGACAGAGAAATTCCAGTGCCCCCCATGGAGAGACAGGAGTCTGTGGAGGTACTGACCCACGTTCACTGAGAGGCAGGACCATATAGAGAAATCAGGAGCCTAGCTTTCATGCTTGGTTCTTCCCCTAACTCAGTATTTCTCAAAACTGGGCATTGTTTCCATATTGAACATTTAGCTTCCCTGGTATCCTGGTATTAAATAACCAGTAGCAAACCCCTACTCTCCACCTCCCATCACCCTGACTACCAAAATTAAAATGCACAATTCAAATGCCCATTACAGTAATTATCCTACCCTTAGAATAGAACCACTAGCTGGACCTCAGGTTTTCTATCTTTAAGATGGGCAAACTGATCAGGGATCTCTAAAGTCCTGTTCTACCTGGAAAGTCCCATGACCCAGTAGCTGTGTGACATTGGGCAAGTCTCTTCCCTCTCTACTCCTAGACCACAAAACCTTAGTTTCCTTATCTTTAAAATGGGGTATAATGAAAATACACTTTCATATCCAGAGAGACTTCCTGACAGTTGGCAGAGGAACATAAGAATTAGTGCCCCACAGAGTCAGCTAAGGCTGTGGAAATGAAGGGTCTTGACAGTATAGACCCCTTTCTCTGCACTGATGAAGAAATGCCATCATTTCTGCAGAAGGCATCCTTGCACTTGAGTTAGGTCTCAGCCAGAATATCTGCTTTTCCAGAACTAAGCTCAAGTGTAGGGACTGAGGCCAGGTACTGCTGGGATGGCAGGTACTCAGCAAATATATATCTAATGAATGGGAAACTAGACCAACAGGCAATGAGTGTTAAAAATTTTTTTATACTTTTTTGTTTTCCTCATACCCCAGCTACTCAGCAAGCCCTTGCTGACAATGAACCAAGTGAGTGAATAAATAACTATCACTTATACAGTGTTAATCTGTAGTTTATGTTTTTTAAAATTCTCTGTCCCTTCCCTATAATTTATATTTTATTTGAATTAAACCATTGGTCACAACTAAAAATGGACTTTGGTCCTATTTTTTACCCTAAACAGATAAGGAAACTTAAATACAGAGTAGTTAAACAGTTTTTACAGGGCTAGTGAATGGCAAAGCTAGGATTTGAATCCAGGAAGACTAATTTCCCAGCCCACACTTTTAAGTACTACACTACACTGTGCTGAGTGAATAGAGAGAACAAGTGAGTGGGTGCATGAGTGGCTAAGTGTGGGAGTGCATGTCATCATTATTGAAGGGTGGCCTTTATGATACACTGGGAAGTCAGGGATGAGGCTGGGGGGTTTATGGGTCTAGAGATGAGAGGTTAGGGCTATTTTGGGGTGGTATTAGTTTTGGAGTAGCATTTCAGCTGTTCAGAGAATTCTTGGAGCTCAGAGTGAAGATTAGAGTGGAGGATGCTGGATCAGGGGTCACCTCTTCTCCTTTCCAGTTGACTGTGCAACAGAAGGTGTTCCACATTGCCAATGAGCTCCTGCAAACTGAGAAGGCTTACGTTTCTAGACTCCATCTTCTGGATCAGGTGAATGGCCTCTCAAGGGCTCTGGGGCCCCAGGACTGGGTAGGTGGGTTCCCAGGAGGAAATGATAGGGCCTGAGTTTCAACCACACCACTGGGATCAGAATCTAGAGGTTCTGATCTAGAATGCAGATCTGATCAGAATCTAGAGGTTACTCCCTTCTCTGACCTTGGCCCCCATCCTGTTCTTGAGGATCCTTATATCAACCTTGATCCTCATACCAACCCTCATTCCTATCCTGGGCTGGTATATCAGCTCTGACTGTGACTCTGGCCCTAATGTTGACTTTTACCCAGATCCTGAATTTACCCCATAAACTAGACCCTGAATCTCATTCTAACCCTGACCCTATTCCTCACTCCAAATGCACTAGAATGTCAATTCCCTGAGGGCAGAGATTTTTGTCTGCTTTATTCACTGCTCTGTCCCAACCTATAGGACAATGCCTGGCACACAGTAGGCACTAAAAAAAATATTTTTTAAATGAATGGATCTAATTCCAGCCTTCTCTCTGACCCTGAATCTAATTCTGACCTTGACCCTGATCCTGACTTCTCATTGTTCCCATGCCTAACTCCAGGTCTTAACCTTAATGACCAGAAATCCAACCCCATACATAACCCTCTCTCCTATATCTCAAGACCAGTGCTGATTCCAAAGCTCTACAAAGCTGCCTTAACCTGCAAGCCACCCTTCCCCAGCAAAACCCTGGGTCCAGCAAGGCTGAGCACTCTTGCCCTGCCCTTCAGGTGTTCTGTGCCCGGTTGCTGGAAGAAGCTCGGAACCGCAGTTCCTTCCCGGCTGACGTTGTCCACGGCATCTTCTCTAACATCTGCTCCATCTATTGCTTCCACCAGCAGTTCCTTCTTCCAGAACTAGAGAAGCGCATGGAAGAATGGTGAGGGGCCCCAGGCCTAGGCTGCCTGCCCTCCTGTCCACTTGGCCACTGGGCCCAGGCCTAGATGTGTGCACAGAGTTCATTCCTGCCTTCCCTCTCCTCAGGTCCAAACTCGCCTTCTAGGCCCTCTTAATCTAATGTGGAACATAGACCAGGAAGAGTATGAGATCAGGAGCTAAATTAGCTGGGTTCAAATTCCATCTCTGGATGAAATAGCTTTGTGACACTGAGCAAGTTTCTTAAGTTGTGGTGCTTTTATTTGTTCTTCTATAAAATGGGGATAATAATACCTTACCTTGTAGGGTTGTTTTGAGTATTAAGTTACTTGAAGCTGTAGAGAGCTTTGAACAGTACCTGGTATATAATAAGTGCTCAACGAATGTGAGCTGTTGTTATTGGTAGAGGTGAGAATGGGATACTGTGGAAATCCAGACAAACGGACCTAACCCAGTCTTGGGTTGGAAAAAGCTACAGGGAGGAGGTAATGCCTGATCTGAGTCTTGAGTTAGAAGGGTAGGATTTATAGGTAGTCTCCTGGCCTCCTGGCTCTCATCTTCCAATCCATCCTTTAGAGTCAACACCATCTGCCAGAAGTATCTTTCTAAAAAGCAATTGGACTGTATCCCTCCCATGCTTAATATCGCCTCCTCCCTATCCACATGATAAAGCCTGCACCATTTCCCAGGCTGTTCAGTTGCCAGTACCTGCATTACACTTGCCTTCTACTACTACCAAATTATGTTTAGTTTACAGCAAACACCTTACTATATGTCACTTCCATGGTTTTGCTCATTTGAGTCCCTCTGACTGGAAATCTCTCTCACGTGCTTTTAACTGATTAGCCTGGATTGATCCTTCAGGGGCTACTGCAGGTTTCACCTCAGTCTGCACTTACCTCCAGGTCAGGTTAGAATCCTTCTTCTGGGTTTTCCTTGTTCTGATCTGAACACCATAAGGAAGGTATGAATGAAGTGGCTTTTGCCATAAGGTCTGGGAAGGTATTCCAGGATATGTCTTTTGGTGCTTAAGCAGGGCAGAATTGAGGCAACTGGGGCCCCAGGCTGTGTTATGAGGTTAAGTTGTGCCTTTTGGGCTAATGGCCTATAAAGAGTAAGCAGCATTTCTGAAGGGGTAGACTAGCTGAGAAGTGGGTTTCCAGGACTGAGATGAGAGTGGCCTACTTGGCACTGTAGGTCTGTGAGGGAGGGTTCTGGGAGCCAAGGATCTACAGGACTATGTCAGCCCTTGTTTCCACCCCAGGGACCGCTACCCACGCATTGGAGACATCCTACAGAAGCTGGCACCCTTCCTTAAGATGTATGGCGAATATGTGAAGAACTTCGACCGGGCTGTGGAGCTGGTCAACACTTGGACAGAGCGTTCCACGCAGTTTAAAGTCATCATCCATGAGGTGCAGGTAAGTGGGGAAGCTGGATGTGGTCAATGTGTGTGGGGTGGGGAGGAGAGGTCAGTAGGGACTTAGTAGGGGCTCAGCAACCAGACCTGAGGCCCCTCTGCTTCTCTCTGACACAGAAGGAAGAAGCCTGTGGCAACCTGACATTGCAGCACCACATGCTGGAGCCTGTGCAGCGCATCCCTCGCTATGAGTTGCTTCTCAAGGACTATCTGTTAAAGCTGCCCCACGGCTCCCCAGACAGCAAGGATGCTCAAAGTGAGTGTGTACACCCAGGCCCTGCCCCACTCCCCACTGTGAGCCCCACACTGATTACCCTAAGCTGAACCTCTGAGGCAGGACCCCAAGACTTAATTCACAGGGTAAGACCCCTGACTGAAATTCCTTCCCTGGCTACCTGATGAGATCCCAGAATAGGATCTCTAATCTGAAAGCCCACGTTGGGGTTCTGTAGTGAAAGACCCTAGGATGAACCCCAGGTGAGATCCCTGCCTGACTGCCCAGAAGGAGTCCTCTAGTCTGAATTTCCCACCTGGAATTCCATAGTCTGAGGGGCTTGTCCAGAATGATCCCCCCAAAGGGAGCAAACCATTTCCTAAGCCGAGACCCCAAGGCTGACACTCAGACTTGGTATAACAGAATGAAATTATTCCAACCTCAAAACTGAGCCTGAACCCCAGGGATTGAGCTGTATAGACTGAGCCATTGAGCTGAGAGCCCTGACTGGCCGCCTCAGAATGAGCCTTCCTTACTGAATCTCTATGGCTGAGTTCCCCAGAAAGAGCCCTATTTAGTCAAGCCCCTGATTTTCTGTCCTCCAGATTTAGAGCTCTACTCTGTCCTACAGCCTCTACCCAGAATGAATCTCCCAAAAAGAAGCTCACAGAACCAACTATCCAGAACTGAGCATCCTAGACTGGACTCCATTATTTTCTATTTCCCGTGTTTGGATCTCTAGGCTGAGATACTCCCCTCCCCCACAGACTGAGATCTTATACATTGAACCATTGAAAAGTATTTCACTCTTATTCCCCCAGTATGAGCCCCACCCTCAAAGGGTCATACCCCCAGGTAGAGCTCCCCAGAGTCTACCTCTACTTTCTCTCCCTTGGACTATTTCCATTTATTCATCCATTAACTAACAATCATTTACTGAGCACCTCGATGTTCTGTACATTGTTGAAGGCACTGGGAATACAGAGGGGAACAAGACAGACAAAGGCCCTTGATCTCAGGGAGCTTATATTCTAGGAAGGGTGACAGACAATAAACAAAATTAATGAATACACAAGAAAATAGTAGATAGGTGCTAAATGTAATTCAGAGAATTAGAAGAGGATGATGTGACAGTGACTGGAGCTACTTTAGGTTGGGTGGCATCTCAGAATAGAAGACATTTGAGTCAAACCTGAATGACAAGAAGAAGGTAGCCACATGCTTATTGGGAAAGAGTACATTCTGGTAGAAGTGGGGTTGGAGAAGAAAGCAAGACTTTGAAGGCCAAGATAAAGAGGTGGATTTTATTCTGAGTACAGTGGGAAACCATGTGAAGGTTTTGATTGGGATTGTAGGGGGAACAAGAAAGGGAGCCAAGATACCAGTTGAAAGTCTTTTGCAATAATCTGAATGAAGGAAGCTGGCTTGGACAAGGATAGTAACAGTGGAAGTAGTAAGAAATCCTTAGATACAGGATATATTATATTTAGAAGTAGCACTGAAAGGACTGGGGTGGAGTGGGTGTAGGGCTTGTGAGAAAGAGTCAAGAATGACTCTTAGATTTTTGGCTGGTGGTGATGGTTACTGAGATGAGCTTGGGAGTTTAATTTTGAACATGTTCAAAGTGAGCTGCCAATTAGGCAGTTAGATGAGTCTGGAATTCCAGGGAGAGAGATTTCAATGTCACTAACACAGACAGTATTCAAAGCCATGGGGCTGGCCAAGATCACCAAGAGAGTGAGTGAAATGGGAGGAAGAGGGGGCCCATGACAAAGCCCAGAGAGGGGGGATCAGCAAAGGATACTTAGAAGGAGTCCATAAAGGTAGGAGGAAAATAGGGAAAGTGTGGGGTCCTGGAAGGCACAGAAGGAGTGAACAGTTGTGTCCACTACTATTAAGATTTCCCAAACAGAACTCCTACCCTCCACCAGATGGGACACTTTGCTATTAAGCCTGGACCCCTAGAAAGAGCTTCACCCCTAGAAACCTTGATAGATGAGCTCTACAAACTGACATCTGCCGACTAAGTATCCCATTCCTCTGTCCCAGATTGAGAGCTCCCGTGGAGGTACCAGGATGAGCTGTATGGCCTAAACCTCCAGAAGGAGGCTTTCAGACTGATGACATTTCCAACCTGAGAGCCCATGAACTGAACCAAGTCTGAGGTCCCAGTTATAGATCTCTACATTGGTTTCCCCAAACTGGGATCTCCAGTCTGGGCCCTCAAAAATACTATCCCTACTATAAGCCCTGAGAGTGCGTTTCCAGTCAGAGCCCTCTGCCTCAGCTCCCAGAGTGAGATTCCCCCCAAAAGAGGTTTCCAGTCTGATCTCAGTCACCATTTTATAGATAGCTATTGCCCAACTGAGCACCCAAGATTAAGCCCTCCCCCCTTTAGCACCCTTTGGACTGAAATTTCCAACCTGAGCCCGAAAGACTGACTCTTCAAATCCATCCCAAAGCCTGAGACCCCACTGAGCCCTCAGACTGGAGTCCCAGAATCCTCCAGTGTCAATCCTAGCTCAACCCTGAAATTGAGCTTCCCAAACTGAGCTCCAAGACTGAATTCCAATTGAAATTCCAGACCGCGTTCTCCCTAGCTCAATTCCCCCAGACTAAATATCCCTATTTTCCATCTTCCAGATTGGGAGTCTTTGCTTAGCCTCCAGACTCATGCCTTAAGTTGTCCCTCAAATTAAGCCACACAGGCTAAGCCTACAAGTCTGATCTTCCCAATCTCAACTCCCAGTCTGACCTCCCCCAAACTGAGACCCCATTTCCTACCTCCCAAACTTGTATTTATGTATTGAGATTCCCAGGCTGAGTCTAGGAGACTGTGGTTTGCAGACGGGGCCCCACACTGAGATCCAAGAGGGGTGCCTTGCCTCCACACTGAGTCTTCACATTTTATAGCCTTCAGATTGGGATCCCGAGAAGAAGCCTACCGTGTCATCTGTCCACTCAAAACCTCACAGAATCACATATTCATATTGAACTCCCAGGACTGAGTCCCGCAATATTACTTCCAGATTGAATCCCCAGACTATTCCCAGACTGAAATTCCCAAAATGAGCTCCCTGGACTGGATCCCCAAAGTGAGTGGGCAGTGTAAGCTCCCTAGACTTGGACCCAGATAGAGTCCCTTTTATCAACAGTATATCCTTGGACAAGTTGCTCAGGCTTTTGGCCTCAGTTTACTTATGTGTAGAGTAGAGATGCTAATGATACCTCCCTCATAAGGTTATTGTGGAGATAACAACCTTAGAGGTAAAGCTTTTCACAGTACCTGGTACATGGCAAAGGCTCAATAAATTTCAACTGTTTTTCTTTTTACTGAATGCCTAACTGACCCCTTGCATACTTAATCCCCCTAAAATCAGCCCACAGATTAAGCTGACCAAACTTTAGATCCCTGTTTTGTACCAATCCCAATCCCATCTGAGCCCCCAGAATGAACCTCAGAGCCTGAGCCTGGTGGACTAAGCTCCCTCAAGAGCCTCCTAGATCCTAGAGTGAGCTCCCCACACCAAGCCCAAAGATGAACCCTCCAGAAAGAACTTCCCAGGCTGGTTTACTGAGCTGCTCAGAATGAGAATTTCTGAATGAGAGCCAGCTAAGATGCACCCACTAAGCTCTCCCACCCAAGATCCCAAGCTAAGCATCCTGGTTTTTTTTGCCCCTCAAACTAAAATCCCCAGGCTGAGCCCCAGAAAGTGCTTCTAGGTCTGAGCCCCACTGAATCATATCTCTGGTTCTCCAGACTGATTCCTCCACTTTTTACCTCTCAGACTGAACTCTAGAGCCTGAACCCTAGACTGAGCTCCCCAAACCAGGCTAGCTGAAACTACTGGCCTGAGCCACCTGTGCTAAGCCCAAGACTGAACTCAAAGACTGACTGCCAACCCCAGGCCAAGGACCCTAAAGCTTCCACACCAAGCCCCTCTGTACTTCCTAGCCTGAATCCCCAGATGAAATCATGGAATGAGATCCCCACACTGAATGCCCATACAGCCTGCACCCACTGGATCCCTGGAAATGCTAGTCTCTACCTCACACAAGACCTCTCCAGACAGAGCTCCCCACAGCAAGGCCTCCAGCCTGAGCCCAGTGGCCTACACAGACCTGAGCTCGTGTGCTCACAGCCTGTGAGTCTTCTTCCTGTCCTCTTCCTGTCCCCTTCCTTAGGGACCCCCTTTCTCCACTGGTGTGTGAGTGAGATGGAGAATGTATAGGAGAAGGGAAACCTGGGAGATCAGCCCCAGCTCTTATGCTAGCCACCTCCCTTCTCTGAGTCTCCGTTTCCTCATTGGTAAAATGGGCCAATCACGTCTACTTTAAAGGGATTTCATAAGGATTAAAGGAGCTAACTTACGCAAAGTATTTGTTGGGGGAGCCCTGGAGGGTGGTGGGGCCTTGACTCTGTCCTAAGAATCTCCTTTTCTACTGAGGGATACAAATATGGGTATATAAATGTTCTATGAGTACATAGTGTATCCCATTCTAGTGGAACAAAGGGGAGCAAAGGGCAATGTGGGAACCCAGATCGGGTCCTAACCCAGCCTGAGAACTCAGGGCAGGCTTAATGGAGGAATTAAGCTGAACGAGTGGAAGTCTGCCAGTTGAAGCAAAACAGGATGTGTTTAGGTGCAGGAGGAGGAAGACAGACAGGTCAGCAGAAGCCAGATCACCAAGGGCTTTGAATGCCAGACAAAGGGGCTAGGTCTTTAATTTGTGGGCACAGGGGAATCACTGACAGATTTGAGCAGAAGATGACAGTAAGCTGTGTGTGAGAAAATTCCCTCTGTCAGCCAAGGTTGGAGATTGGAGCCTGGCATCTGAAAGGCATGTTTAGGCCTGAGCTGGAACAGGGGCCACAGATCTTCTTGAGCACCAACATGTGGTCATGGAGAGAAGCCTCCTAGGAAAGCAAGGCTTGGTTTGCAAACCATAAGGACCCTCTTTAGAAGCACCTGTGCTTCTCCATTCCAGGCATGTTTGCCAAGTGAGCAAATCTAGCACCATATAGACAGAATGGTGGGCAGTATAGCTGCAGCCAGGCTTTAAGCATCAGCAGGATTTGTTAGTGTAAGGGGATATTTAGGCACTTATTTAATTATTTTTCCTGAAGATGCCAGATCATTATAGGAAATATGGAAATTACAGAAAAGAGTAAAGAAATAGGGGGGGAATTCACCTGTGATCTGAGCCCCCAGAGAACAAGCACAATGAACCTTTTTTTAAGAAGACAAGCTGTAGGTTTACAGAAAAATCATGCAGAAAGTACAGAGTTCCCAGATACCCCCTCTTCATACTCAGTTTTCCCTATTATTAATATTTTGAATTAGTATGGTACCTTTGTTACAATTGATGAACCAATATAATTATACTATTAACCATAGTTCATAGTTTACATTAGGGTTTAGTCTGTGTTGTACAGTTATACAAATGTTACACAGAGAATAATTTTTTAAAAATTTATTCTTATAGCATATATGACTGAAAATTTCCCATTTTAACCACTTTCACATATGCCACAATGAACATTTTGACATATATTCTTCCTGGTGTTTTTGTACATATATATTTGCAAAATTGAGATCATACTGTATATATGTTTGTAGCCTTTTTTTCTTAAGATATCCCCAACTGTTTTCCTATGTCATTAAAAGCCCTATATAAGTATCATTTATAAAAGTTATTCTTCCATTATATGGATACACCATAATTTATTTTGCTGAACACTTACACAGTTGAACATTTTGTTTCCTGTTTGGCACTGTTGTAAACACCTATGCAATAATAATAATCAGGATTATTGAGACAAACAGTAGGATCATCTCTTTCTTTTTCCTGACTTTTTTTTCCTAATTAGAAAAGCAATACATGTTCTTTTTCAAAAAATGGAAATTACAGACAAATCTAAAGAAAAAATAAAAGTCACCCATAGTCCTACTATCCATATATAACTTGTTACTTAAACACAGGCATGTTTCCTTCCAGTTACATATTTAAATATTATTGCTGCTATTAATAATAATACTGGTAAAATTGGGTTATTGGCAACTCTCTCTGCCTAGAGGAGTCTGCACCAAATCTTGGTGTGTATTTCTGCCTTTCTCTTGCATTGTTCAGCAATCTCTGTTCTTTCCCCCGTTTCCCAAATAAATTCTTTTTACTGGCCTAACTAAGAAAAAAACTGGTTGTTGTCTTCCAGCTATTCCATATACATATATTGTTGTTATGGCATTCATTGGAACAGTTTCTGATTATAAATGACGTTCCTATGAATATCTTTGAGGCTGATATTTTCTGGGATGGGAAAGATGTGGCCAGGGCAAGAGGATATATTTAGAGAAGTAAGAAGCCCCCAGGAGCCTCTTCTCTTCCCATCTCCCATCTGACCTCACTTCTCTCTGCCCACAGAGTCACTAGAGTTGATAGCCACAGCAGCAGAGCACTCCAATGCTGCCATACGCAAAATGGTGAGTGGCCCTTCTAACCCTTGCCCCTCCTTGGTCACCAACCTGTGGTTTCTCTGTCCTGGGGGAGTTTGTGGACATCTGAGGGGAGGATGGCACTGCAAGCCCTGCCATTTGCTTACTGTCTCCTGATAGGAGCGAATGCATAAGCTGCTGAAGGTATATGAACTGCTAGGAGGTGAGGAGGACATTGTCAGCCCCACCAAAGAGCTCATAAAAGAAGGTCACATCCTTAAGTTGTCAGCGAAGAATGGGACCACTCAAGACCGATACCTCATACTAGTAAGTGCCAGGTGTGAGGTTGTGGGTGGGCCATGTGCTCCCTTTCCCCACCACACTGACTCAAGACCATACCTCATGCTAACCATTCTTTTTTCTATTAACACCAACTTTTTTCTCTATATACACCAAGAATTTTTTCTTCTACTTAACAGACGAGGTAACTAACACTTAGAAGTGACTTGCCCAAGGTCACAGAGCTTTAGGAAGTGACTTCCATGCCTAGGCTCTTTACTTACCCCTATACCTAACCTTGGCTCTGTTTTCTCCATCTATTGCCTTGGGTCCCCAGCAATGAAACTTCAGAAGTCTCTTAAGGGCAGGGAGCTGGACCACTCCACTAGGTCCTCTGCATATATATCCCAAACCTTTTCCTTCCTAGTTCAACGACCGCCTCCTTTACTGCGTACCTAGGCTGCGGCTCCTTGGCCAGAAGTTCAGTGTGCGGGCCCGCATTGATGTAGATGGCATGGAGGTGAGCATCAGGGTGGGAAATGGGGACCTGGAGTGCAACCGTCATGTTGGGAAGAACAAACACATTCTAACTTTGACTCCAAGTCTGTGTGTGCATGTGCAAAGGGCTAGGATCCTGTGGAGCTCTCAGTAGGCCTCACTGAGTCCCTTTTCTCTTCCATTCAGCTAAAGGAAAGCTCCAACCTCAATCTGCCTAGGACCTTCCTGGTGTCAGGAAAGCAACGCTCCCTGGAACTCCAGGCCAGGTACTTGCCCTTGCCTATACCTTTCCTTCAGTCCTCTCTTCCCTTCAGAGATGCAGAGGAATTCCAGGCCTAGTGCCAGGCCTACCTCTCTGGGTAAGAGATTCTTCCTGAGAAAGAATGAACACCCTTCCCCAAAGATACAGGGCGGCTCTTCAGGGGTAGGGGTGATCCCTGAAGGCTATCAGGGTGAGTACTTCATGATGTGGGCACTCCTGCCAGGAGGGCTTCTGGGGCAATGAATAAGCTCTCCCTATTTAAAGCAAGAATCTCTTCTGATGGATTTCATTAGAAGAGAGGGAAGAGGGGCATACTGATCTTAACATGAATAACATCAACGCAAAGAGTTTATTCTAGATGCAGAGATTTAAGAGAAATAATTAAATGCAGTGCTTGGTCCTTGATAGGAACCTGGTTTGAGGAAAAACAACAATAACAACAAAAACAGCCCTAAAATAATTTTTCAGGACAATAGGGAAAATATAAATGTGAAATGAGCAGTATATGGGTATTGGGAAAATATTACTGGTTTTCTCAGGTGTGAAAATGGTATGGTGGTGACACAGGAGAATGGCCTTGTTTTGGGCTATGCATGCTGGGGATTTAGTGGTGAAGTGTCAGGATGTCTGTAATTTACTAGAAAAATGATCACCCAAAAAATACATACATACATACATATATATATATATAGCTGAAAGAAATATGGCAAAATGTGTAAAATATTGCATCTATATAGTGGATATAGAGGTATTTAGTATCCTTTTGCTGTCCTGTCTACTTTTCTGTATACTTGAAATTTTTTATAATAAAATATTTAAAAACAATACATGAGTAGAATGCCCAGCCATTTAGCAAAGGGGTTTTCATAGCCATCCTCTACTTAGACTCACATTTAATTAACATTTTGTGCCAGGCACTGTTTTAAGGGCTTTACATTAAACTGACTAGTTGAATCCTTACAACCCCATTTCACAGACGAGGAAACTGAGGCATGAAACAGTTATGCATCTTGCCCAAGGTCCCACAGCTAAAAAGGAGTGGAGCCCAGCCCATCTGATCCTAGAATTTGTGATCTAACCTCTGCCCATGCTGCCTTCTGAGGGCCCAAGTGATAGGGTATCAAGATCATAGTCAAAGCCCGAGAATGGTCTGCTCCTTTTTTTTTGTAAAGATTTACTTTTTATTTCTCCCACCCTCCTGGCGTTGTCTGTTCTGTGAGTCCATTCACTGCGTGTTCTGTGGTTCTGTGTCCACTTGCATTCTTGTCAGCAACACTGGAAATCTGTGTCTCTTTTTGTTGTGTCTTCTTGCTGTGTCAGCTCTCCATATGTGTAGCACCACTCTTGGGCAGGCTGCACTTTTTTCACATGGAGCGGTTCCCCTTGCAGGGTGCACTCCTTGCGTGTGGGGCTCCCCTACGCAGGGGACACCCCTGCGTGGCACGGCACTCCTTGTGTGCATCAGCACTCTGCATGGGCCAGCTCACCACATGGGTCAGAAGGCCCTTGGTTTGAACCCTGGACCTCCCATATGGTAGGCGGCCGTGATGGTCTGCTTCTGATAGCCTGCGAAGAAGTGAGAAATGAGAGATAGAACCCTTGTTGCTGAGACTGTGTGAAGATGGGAGGGAGAGATGAATGTGAGTGAGAGGGGTCCTCCTGGAGGAGAGCATTGTGAAGGCCTGCAGCGAGAAAAGTAAGAATAAAGCTGATGACCCGCACATCCGGGGAAGGGCAGGTGCTGGGCCCAGTCCGGCCTCGGTGGAGCCTGAATGAGAAGCCACGTGACAGGGACACATCATTTGCAGGGAGGGGGCTGCAGAGCAGTGTAAGGTTTTCTCCTAGTAGTAAAGGGAAGGCACAGAGGGTTTGCTTTGCAATAGCTTTTACTGCCTCTTAAAAAATTTTTTTGCAAAATTTCTCCCCCCCAAATATCCAGAAAAGTAGAAAAAATAATACAACAAACACCCATTGGATTCAGCTGGGGGGCTTAAAAAACTCCTGATGCCTAGTACCCACTTCCAGTGATTCTAATTTAATTGGTGAACATAGAAAATTTTAAAAACCTCCTCAGGTAACTTTAATATGTGCTCCAGGATTTAGAACCAAACTTAAGAGTCAGCAGCTGCTAACATTTTGTGCTATATACTTTAATACACATCTTTTGCTGAACCGTTTTAAAATAAATGACCCCATGACACATGACATGTCATCTCTATATACTTTCAGGATGCATCTCTAAAAAGCCTACTATAGCTTTTAAAAAATCAAAAACAATACTTGTTCATTGCAAAGAAATAAGAAAATAGAGATAAATAAAAAAGAATAGGATTAAAGTAAAATTTTCCTACCACCCAGAGATAACCAGTGTTGATATGATGGCAGGACTGTTTTCAGGCCTTTTCTCTATATATACACATCCAAAAACACACAAATATGTATATTTAATTTTTCCACATTTTATTATGAAAATTTTCGAACATGTGGAAATGGTTAAATAATTGTACAGCAAATGCTCATGAACCTACTATTTAGATTCTTTTTTTTAAAGATTTATTTAGTTTTAAAATTTCTCTCCCCTCCCCCCCCCCCAGTTGTCTGTTCTCTGTGTCCATTCACTGTGTGTTCTTCTGTGTCCGCTTGTATTCTTGTCAGTGGCACCGGGAATCTGTGTCCCTTTTTGTTGTGTCATTTTGCTGCGTCAGCTCTCCATGTGTGCAGTGCCACCCCTGGGCAGGCTGCACTTTTTTTGTGTGGGGCGGCTCTCTTTATGGGGTGTACTCCTTGTGTGTGGGGCTCCCCTACACAGGGGACACCCCTGCGTGGCATGGTACTCCTTGTGCACATCAGCACTGCACGTGGGCCAGTTCACCACATGGGTCAGGAGGCCCTGGGTTTGAATCCAGGACCTTCCATGTGGTACCACTGAGCCAAATCCACTTCTCCATTTAGATTCTACAAGTGTTAACATTGTGCTATACTTACTTTATCAAATATCTATCCATTTATACATTCACCAATCCATCTGATTTTTTAAATGCATTTCAAAGTAAGTTGCAGACAGCACTACACAGCATCCCTAAAGACTCTGGCATACTTATCATAACTAGAGTTCAATATTTGCTTAAGGTTCTCCCCCCCACCTTTTTAAGGCAAAGTTTTCATATAGTGAAATGCACGGATCTTAAGCATACCATGGATGAATTTTGGAAAATGTAAACACTTGTGTCATTTTTTTAAAAAACAAAAATGGGATTGGTACTATATATTTTATGCATTTTGCTTTTTTTAACATATTATTAACATCATCTTTTTACATCATTAATATTGTCCTGCAATAGTAAGGTACCATAATTTTTTAACCTAATCTCCTGTTATTGGACACTTACTTTGCTTCCAATTTTTCGCTATAGTAAGTAAAATTGCAATAGACATACTTGTAGCTAAATCTTGACTTGTGTTTAATTTTTCATGAAGTGATTCTAAGGATGTAGTTAGACTTCATATTAGAAAAATATTTTGATGTCTGGAGCATGGTTGCAGAAGGACCTTAGAAGAGGACAGACAGGAGGCAGCAAAGAGGTCTCCTAATTCCTACTGAGCAGCTGATGGTGCAGCACTGAGGCAGAAGCTCTGGAGGCAGTCAGGAGAGTCAGGGAAGGGGGAACTCACACTGATAAGCATCTAGTATATCAGACATTGTGCTGGGCACTTTACACATCATCTCAGAAACCAGAGAGAGAGAAAGCAAAATACAATTTAAAAAACAAAACAAAACAAACTTTCCTCCTTTCTCAAACTTGACATTCCAGCAACAGAGATTTATTTATTTATTTATTTACTTACTTACTTAGTTATGTATGTATGTATGTATGTATTTTTATTTCTCTCCCCTTCCCCTCCGCCCCGGTTGTCTGTTCTCTGTGTCTATTTGCTGCATCTTCTTCTTTGTCCGCTTCTGTTGTTGTCAGCGGCATGGGAATCTGTGTTTCTTTTTTTGTTGCATCATCTTTTTGTGTCAGCTCTCCATGTGGGCGGTGTCATTCTTAGGCAGGCTGCACTTTCTTTCGCCCTGGGCGGCTCTCCTTACGGGGCGCACTCCTTGCGCGTGGGGCTCCCCTATGCGGGGGACACCCCTGCGTGGCAGGGCACTCCTTGTGCGCATGGGCCAGCTCCACACAGGTCAAGGAGGCCCGGGGATTGAACCGCGGACCTCCCATGTGGTAGACGGACGCCCTAACCACTGGGCCAAATCCGCTTCCCGAGAATTATTTATGGTATCTCGTGTGTTCCATATTCTTACACTTTACCCTTACTCCTCTAACTGTGGCCTAGCACCTACTTGATTTTATTTATTTATTTATTTATTTAATCCCCCCTTCTCCCCCGGTTGTCTCTTCTCTGTGTCTATTTGCTGTGTCTTGTTTCTTTGTCCGCTTCTGTTGTCGTCAGTGGCACCAGAAGTGTGGGCGGCGCCATTCCTGGGCAGGCTGCACTTTCTTTCACGCTGGGTGGCTCTCCTTACGGGGCGCACTCCTTGCGCTTGGGGCTCCCCTACGCGGGGGACACCCCTGCGTGGCATGGCACTCCTTGCACGCATCAGCACTGAGCATGGGCCAGCTCCACACGGGTCAAGGAGGCCCAGGGTTTGAACTACGGACCTCCCATGTGGTAGATGGACGCCCTAACCACTGGGCCAAGTCCGCTTCCCGAGAATTATTTATGGTATCTCGTGTGTTCCATATTCTTTCTTACACTTTACCCTTACTTCTCTAACTGTAGCCTAGCACCTACTTGAGGAAACCTTCCTTAAAGTTTTTCATCCCAACTCTAGGTTCCTTCCTCTGGGCTCCCCAGCCCTATTTTCACTCTGTCACAGCACTGGTCCCTCTATATTGTCCTTGTCTCCCCCACTGGATCATGAGCTCCTTGAGGGCAGGGTCTTCTTTAAGACCCAAATTCCTAGCACAAGGTCTGGAAGGAATTAGTAACTGTTAAACAGTGAGGTGACTTGCGCAAGGTCACACAGATAATAAATGAAGGAGCAAAGGGTCAAACCTAGGTCTGCCTGACTCTAAAACATGCTCTTTACCACACTTCAGTTGCTTTTTTTGGCCTGCATAACCCAACCTCTTTCTTTCCCCCCCCCCCCCCCCCACCAGGACTGAGGAGGAGAAGAAAGACTGGGTCCAGGTAACATCCAAGGCTTTGTGGTAGGGGGCTGGAAGACTATTAACATGTCTCCTAAGGGGTGGTGGGCTTTCCCCACTAAAACTCATATCTCACCAGAATGGACCTGGGTACCTGTCTTCCAACAAATTTTACCATCCCCATTTTATAGATAAGCAAACTGAGGCCCAGAGGTTAAGCAGAATCTCAGATTCTTTTTTTAGAATGCTGGTTCCTGTGAAGGTTTAATGCCAGTGAGTTAAACCCCGTAAACCCTTAAGCCCAGACAGTGGCCAGAAAGGCCTTCTGAGATTTTGAGCCACCGCTCCCCTCCCCAATTTCACAAAGGTAAGAACTGAGACCTAGATTTGGAAAGGAATGTGTTCATCATACATCAAGCACTGACAGAGCTGGGCCTAGAACCTAACTTTTCTGACTCTAGGATAGGGCAGAGGAGGGTGAGGTAAGGTGGAAAAGGAATGATGGGTTGGGCTCATTTCTTACACCTCGCCGCCAGGCCATCAACTCCACCCTTCTGAAGCATGAGCAGACGCTGGAGACCTTCAAACTGTTGAACTCAACAAACAGGGAAGATGAAGACACCCCCCCAAACTCTCCAGTAAGTGTCCCCATATCCTCTTCCCCTGCACTGGGACCCCTTCCAGGCTGCAAGTCCCCATCTTACCCTGAAATGCTATCCCTTTTTCCAAGAGTAAAGACCAGAGAGGCAATATATGATCCTGAGAAACAGTCTTCTGTTGGTAGAGCCACAAAGAAATCATTAGGGAATTCAAGGTCCAGAGTGTAGAAAGCGACTTGTTTTCAGTTGAACAGTGAAGTGCGGGCAGAGCCAGGACTCAAAGGCAAGTCTTTAGAATGTGTCTGCTGCCCCCCATGATGATCCATACCTTGTTGCAAGGGCAAAGGTGAGCGTAAGGGTTGGCTGGACTGGGCTGGTGAGTAACTGTTTCTGACCTGGATCTGGCCCTTCTCTTAGAATGTGGATCTTGGGAAGCGGGCACCTACACCCATCCGGGAAAAGGAAGTCACCATGTGCATGCGCTGCCAGGAGCCCTTCAATTCCATCACCAAACGCAGGCACCACTGCAAGGCCTGTGGGCATGTGAGTGTTGGGAGGTAGGGGCAAAACTGGGGAGGGGACAAACTGGCAGCCTGAAAGCCCACATCTGAGTGGGCACCCTCCAACTGGGAGGAATCTGCAAGTCTGCTGTGGGAGTTGGTACACTGATGGGGAAGGCCAACTAGAATCAGGCTGCTCTTGCCCACCTGCCACTCCAGGTGGTTTGTGGAAAGTGCTCCGAGTTCCGGGCCCGCCTCATCTATGACAATAACCGTTCCAACCGTGTGTGCACCGACTGCTATGTGGCCTTGCATGGGGTGCCTGGGAGCAGCCCAGCCTGCAGCCAGCATACACCCCAGCGCCGGAGGTCCATCCTGGAGGTAAGAGCTAAGCCCTCACAAATCCATCACCAACCACATGGGCCCCAGCCATCCACCCAGTGTATTGAAGATGCCATGGACATCCACTGAAAAGTGACATACATGGAATGAATATAAGTAAAACAAGCACAAGAGTGAATGAAAATCATTTTTATTTAAGTGCTTTATATACTTAATCATCACAGTAATTAATCTACCCATGCTATTACTATCCCTATTTGACACATGAGGAAACTGAGCCCAGAGAGGTTATTTCCCTACATTACAGTGAGTGGCAGAGCTGACATTTTAAAAAATTAAATCTTTTTATTATTACAAGGTAGGATATGTGCACTGAGGAAAATTAGACAATGTAAGTAAAAATAATAAAAACCCAGAGAATACCACTTATCTTTGTCTTTCCAGATACATACACATATATGCATATTACACATACATAACACACACGTTTTTATCTTTTTAACGGAGGGGTATTTAATGCTTACTCTGTGTCAGACACTATCCTAAGTATTTTTACATATATTAACTCATTTCATCCTCACAACTCTATCTGCTTTCCTTCTAAGTCAATACATTTTCATCTAGAGCTGGGATTCTGAGCCACACTGCCTTAATCACACCCTTTTAACCACAGGGCTTTATTACCTCTCTGAGTGTAGGCAGTGGATATGTGATGAAAGATGGAAAAAGGTGAGGTATAAATGCATGAATGACTTGAGGAATAAATGGACTGTGAAGAAAGAATGCCTGATTAGGCATTTAGATGCCCCACTAGATCTCTCCACCCCTTCCACCAGCTCTGGCAGTAGCCAGCCCCCCAGAGTCAGGCAGTCAAGATTGTCCTCACTGGGTGACACTAGGAAAAATCGCTCTTGCCACCTAAGTTTCATTTAGTATCCTCATTTGAGATATGGGAATAGTAATCCCTACACCTAGGGGGTGCTGAAGCCAAGAGGAACCACGCTAGGCCTTTGGTCAACATCAATGCCCCCATGTCTCTGGCCACAGAAACAGGCCTCAGTGGCTGCGGAGAACAGTGTTATCTGCAGCTTCCTGCACTACATGGAGAAGGGTGGGAAAGGCTGGCACAAGGCATGGTTCGTGGTCCCTGAGAATGAACCCCTGGTGCTGTACATCTATGGAGCCCCTCAGGTGTGTATCCTATTCCTTTAGGTCCTTTCAGCCACCTGGCAAAGCCAGGCTGCCCCCCTTACCCCAGTCCTCAACCCCTCCTTGGCCTTGAGAAAATCAGAACTCCCACCTTTGTGAACCAAAGGCCAGCTAAGGATAAGGAATGATTGTGGGCCAGGGTATATAGAAAAAACTTAGGTGAGTTGGGAGGGCTGGTTTCCCAGAGGAAGGAGCAGCAGAGATAGGGTACTGCTAGATACAATTTGGAGTGGGGACAAGCATGCAGTGGGGGAAGGACACCCAGACCAAGCCTGAAAACATTATTTAGTGTATGCTAAAGAGACTAACCCAGGTGGTTTTGGGGGGGTGAGAGAAAACAGATAATCAAGTCATCCTGCATTCTAGCCCCAGCTCAGACATTTATTTATTTGTTGATAACAGTGGAGCCACAGAAAAAGTTCTTGAGCAGGGGAAAGAGGGGAGAAGATGCTAAACCAATAAGAAGCTGGAGCAGAGGGAAGGCCTAGTCCCAAGGTGACCCCAGCTCTGTCCCTGCTCTCTAGGATGTGAAAGCCCAGCGCAGCCTGCCCCTCATTGGCTTTGAGGTGGGGCCTCCTGAGGCAGGGGAGCGGCCTGATAGACGGCACGTCTTCAAGATCACCCAGAGTCACCTGAGCTGGTACTTCAGCCCTGAGACAGAAGAGCTGCAGCGACGCTGGATGGCTGTGCTTGGCAGGGCGGGCCGTGGGGACACATTCTGTCCAGGCCCCACACTGTCTGAGGACAGGGAGATGGAGGAGGCACCGGTGGCAGCTTCAGGAGCCGCTGCAGAACCCCCTGAAGCCCTCCAGACCCGAGAAAAGACCTAAAGGGTTTGGGGAGAACTGGGAGTCCCCTGCCCCACACTAACTGCCCATGTCCAGTGGGGGGCTCCAGCCCCCTCCCAGCTCAGTCAATACTTGAACTCCCATCATGGGCATTTTCAATCCCAAATGCTGGGTCTTGCGTTTTTTAATTATTTTTTTTTCACAAAATGTGGGGTTTTAAAAAAATATTCCTACCATGACATTAATTTTTTAGTCCCCCCCCCCAATGCCCCAGAGAAGGTGGGATCTCTTGCTAGACCCTCCTGAATTAGGCCGTTTTGCCCCCTCCCCTCCCCCACTACTGTACAAATCCTGCCTCCATACAATCCCCCCCCAAAGCACCAGAGACTGGAGACCTGGTTTCTGAGTGCCAGCTCAGCCACTGAGCCCTGTGGCCACCTACCCTGCCCCTCAGCCAGTGTCTTCACATGCACAACTCAATGTGGGGTGATGACTATACTTTTCCTGTGTTTCTCCTATGGCTTACAGCTTCTGCCTGGCCCCAAGTCTTACCCAGTATTTTATCGTCCAGACCCATGGCAGGGCCACTGGGCAGGACAGGGGAATATGGGGGGAGGATAATGGAAACTCTTTGTTTTGTTTTTTAAAGAAAAATACAGTTTATTTCAGGCTTACAGAAACTTTCAGAGCACAGATGTATTCCATTTGTCCATCTGTTTGTTTGTCCAAAGCACCAGGCTCCTAGGGTGGGCCCAGAAATTACTCCCATGCTAAGCTCTGAAGCCCAGCCCCCTAGAAGGCTGATTCCAAGGTTACTCACAGGTCAAGCCACAGATTAAAGAATAAAATATTTACAGAGGTCTTAAACCTCATTCCTGGGTTTAACTGGGATGGAATAAGAGTACAGAAAGGGGGTGGAGGGCACAAAAGAAAGCCCAGCTCTCCACCTAGCCAAGATCTCAGAATTCCCAAGGGAAGACAGGGCTGGAGGTTGGGCTACAGAAAAGGAACATTCCTGGGAGGTTCCAAGTTCTGGGCAAGAGTACAGAGCTGCTGTGTGTGTGTGTCTGGTATGTGTGGGAGGGAAGGGGCACACCACAACTTTCCTTCTCTTTAATTATTCTCTCTTCCATTCATGTGTTCTGTTCATCTCACCATTCCTGACCCAGCCAGCCCTTAGCACTGAATATTGGTTCTCCTGCTGGTCTTTCCTGGCTTTTCTTCCCCTGGAGGGAACTGGGCAGGGGAGTGGAGGAGAGGGAGGGTGAGGATAGGGTGACCAGCCAGAGGTCCACAACTCTCCAAAACAGCCCCTACAAACAAGTCTCAAATCAGCTCACAAACAAGGGCCCAAACCATTTCCAGTTCCACTCATTTCTTCCTCCGGACAATGGTCCAGCCATCCTCCACTATATCCTCTTCCTTAATAGTCGGGGAGTCTGGACCAGAGGATTCAGCCTGGACACAGACCCTGTCTGTAGCTGCCCCATCATTCGTAGCTGAGACCTGGAGGGGAAATACAAGAAAGAGCTAAATATACCTTCCAGTTGTGGCCACTAGAGACCCAGACTTTACCAGGACTGGCTGGGTGACCTTAAAGAAGCTACCTGCCCTCTCTGAATAATACCACCACCACCAACAACAACCTTCTCATCACTTCCCTGTGAAACCAGCTATCTCCCAGAAAATGGAAAATTCCCCCCTTCACCTCCATCTCCTCCACACTGTCCACTTCATCTTCATCCTCATCAGTCTCTCTGGTTGTCGGAAGTGCCGTGGCCGAGACCCTGCACTTTCTTTGGATGATATGGGAGGCCATCTCCCTCAGAGCAGCACCATCACCCCTCTGGAAGTGGTGGAACATGGTCTGCAGCTGCTGGCTCACCTACCAAGAAAATATTCAACCAGCTTGGATTCTCAAGAGAACATACTATACAACTAGCCCATGTTTGCAGCAAGAGTGGAGAGGGGGTTGGAATTTTCCAGAAGAGTACAGGGCTCTTTCCTTCCCAAGGAATTCATCAGTGAAGCAACCACACAGGAAGGCCTCAAGTAGTAAAGGAAGGCAGGGAAGGCACTAGAACTGGGCTTTGAAAAATGGGAGATGTAAAAGATGTAAAAGAGAAGGCAATTTCAGCAGGAAGAGCAATGTGAACCAGAGCAGTGGGTAGAAATGCACCTGTTCTGTCCTGTGCTTAGAACAGACCTGGCTGAAAATTATATACAAAGAAAAATAAGGGAGGAGAGGCAAGGTTTGGAAAGACCTGGGAAGATTAGACCTTTTCCTCTGAGCAACAGGGAGTCATAGAAGGTTCTTGTGTCACAGAAAGGTCTTGGCCCAAGTCAGACAGTTGGGGAGAGAAAAGACTGCAGGCAGGGACATGGCTATTGTGTCTATGATAAACTCACCTGGGGCAGACTCTCATCCTCCACAATTGTATCAAACTCATTGGTCATGAGCTCCCCAAGGAAGTCCTCCACTTCATCTAGCTCCAAGTCAGCTGAATAAAAAGGGACAGGGTCCTTTGGTCAAAGACCAGCCAACTTCACCATCCCTACCCACTAATCTTCAATACCTACTTGGTGGGTCAGCACCTGATTGGTGGGTAAATGGTCCAAAGAGTGAGCCTTTTGTTTGCTGAAATGTTCTGCATTCCAGGTTTTAACAAGATTTTTTAAAAAACCAAACCACTAAATATTAATATTTAATTTACTATCTCCTGTATCCCACTAAGCCCTCTATTCCCACAGCTCCCAGCCCCATGGTCAACCTCTTTCATCTGGCATATTGCAACTAACCTCCCCTCTGTGTGACCTTGAACAGATTATTTACTTCATGAGCCTCAATTTTCTCATCTGTAAAATGAGGCTAAGAGTGTCCTCCTTGAAGGTCTATTACGAGGAGTCATCCAACACAATGCCTGACACAGGGGAGACCCATAATCTATGTTTCCTTCACTCAAGGACTAACGTTTTTGAAGGGTAGAGGCCCTTTACAACTGTGACTCCATTGATAACAGGAGGCCACACATCAGTGAGATTGGTAAGAAGAAATGAATATAAGTAGCTACAATGATAATGGAATGAAATCATAAACTTGACATCAACATCCTATTGTGTGACCTTGGCCAAATCCTCTCTGGGCTTCAATTTCCTTTTGGGCCCAGATCAAATGCTCTATATTTTCTAAATTAGAGAATAACTCAAGAAAGACTTCCACAAAGCTCCTTACCCTTTCTTCTCACTCTATATTCCCTGAGGGAGCTCATTCACATCCTTGGCTTTCCTTACTACTCTACCCTTATACCTCCCAAATCTGTCTCCAACCCAGACTACTCTCTGACTAACTATTTCAGACACCTTAGACCCTCCATATCCAAAAGCCAGACTCATACCTTACCCTCCAAACATACTTCTCATCTTCCAGGGTTCCTCCACTCCATGAAAGGCACTTAGTCCACCTAGCCACTCAAACCTGAAACCTGCCATTTTTTCCCTCCCCCCATGCAGTAAAATAATCGCCAAGACCCTAACCAACTCCTTTCTTTGCATGGCTATTGCCACTGTCCTAGTCATCATTTTCTGGACAAAAACAGCCTTATCAGTCTTCCCCCTCCAGTCCATGCTCCATGCTTATTTCCAATATTTCTAGCCAGCAAATCCCATCCTATTACTCACCTTAGAACATGCCCATGAATTTGTATCAGCTACTGTAGTATTTCAGTCTGACTTTGAGAAATAACTTTTCTGCTGAGTTTCTATCCATAGAAAGTTAACAGGAAACAAGGACAAACAGGTTTCTTTTTCAGTGGGTCTTATTTTTATCCAAGCCTTTAATGTTAGTAAGTGCTGACTCTTAAGTGGGAGTGGGAGAAAAGAGCTTTCCTTTCTTAATTTGACTAGCAAAGTTTTTCTTCACTGACCTTCTAACAGGACTAGTCTTCCATAACATGCATTTTGGCAAACACCGCCTAAAGAGTAAAATTAAAGGCATATAAGGCCTTTTTTTGGGGGGGGGGCAGGGGGTGATGTCTCCACACCCCCACCCCAGCTTAATTCTTTTTACAACTCCCCCCACACAGACACACACACACACACACACAAACACCCTTACTCCAATACTGAGCTCCCTGCCACTTTTCAAATATAAAAAACAATCTTCTCATACCCCAAAACTTAGGCAGGTGTTGCTCTAGTTAGCCCCTTCTCATCCTTTAAGATCCAGCTCAGTCACCACCTACCCTGAAAAACCTTCTCCCTAGTCTCATGTTCTCCCAAGCACCCTGAGCTCTTTATTGGAACGCCTATTACCCCCTGTTGTAACTGCCTATTTACCTGCCTGGATCCCTCAGTAAATTAGTCGACTTCTTTTGAGAGAAATAACTCTGCCTATTGTCATCTCCAAGGTTACAGAATGAATGAAGAATTTTGTAAAAATCATACTATGTAACAGGCCCTCTGCTGGGACCCTTATTTTTATATGATTCTTTAGAAAAGCAGGAGGAGTAGCTCTTCTGTAGCCACTAGCCACATGTAGTTACTGCACACCTAAAATGTGGCTAGGCCAAATTGAGATGAACTAAAATTGTAAAATACACACATTTTTAAAAATTAACACTAAAAAAAAGTAAAATATCATTATTAATGCCTTATTCTATTGAAATATTTTGAATATGCTGAGTTAATAAAATGTAATATTAACTTCAAATGCTCCTTTATTAATGTGGTTGTTAAAAATTTCTAAACGACAAGATGTGTCTTACATTATACTTCTACTAGACAACACCGGGGTAGATACTTTTACATGCATTTTAGAAACTAAGAAACCGAGTTCCAGGGAGTTGGAGAATGATTTGTCAAGCATGAGAAAACGAGTCAGTGGCACGGCTAGTAAGGCATTCGAACCCAGGATTTTCTAACTCCAAAGCCTCTTACTCAGGTACCAAATGACAACTGCCCAGGAGCAAATAAGGACTTTTCCAGAGCTAGGCGGCTCTTCTCTATGCCTCCACAGAGACTTGTCTGAGCGCCTCACATTCACTCACCATTGCGGATGAAGTACTCCTCCACTGCATTCCCAAGCCACTCGGCCTTCTCCAGGCTGTGTGCGCCCCCGAAGCCATTCTCCACGGCGATCTGCAAATACAGGCCCGATCCCACCACATCAGTATGGACGCCAGCCTGGAGTGGGGTGGGGGTCCGCCCAGCTAAACATCGGGCGCCTTGCCCCGCCAATTCCTGTTCTGCCCCAAGCCCTAACCTTTATCCCGGCCAGGTCTCACTCACCTGCAAAGCCGGCCAGGCCTCCAGCGCCGCCCGGACGCCAGCCCCGAAGAGAGCGCGCGAATCCTCCCCAGCGCCAGCCATCACCCAGTCGCGGATCACGTGATATAGGAGTCGCCCAATGCCTCCACCGCCCGGCCCAGGCAAAAAAGCCGAAGGCCGATCCTGAGACTAGTGATTCGCGTTTCCTCTGACTTGGCAAAGAGGCTAAAACAATAGAGAGCCTATCAGAGCGAATCACTCTTTTGTAATAATTAAATAGAAGAAGGACGGTTGGGGCCTGTGGATTCCCGAACAGTAGGTACTGCGCAGGGAAGATGTGGGGGAACTTATTAGAGATACAGATTCCCGGACCCCAGAGACTCAACCTCAGGGAGCTTAGCCTAAGGAATCTACATTTTTTTTAAAAAGCATCTTGAGGTTGGCGCCACCGTAGACTTTTGGGACGCTCGCTGACTCCTTCCCTCTGACGCTGTCAAATGATGCTGTTCGGAAAAATGTCCCGGCAGTTGTGCGACATAAAGAAACTACCATGGTCATGTGACTCCAAATACCTCTTGGGGTGGTTGAGTGCCTTGTTTAATAAAGTGGTTTATAAAAGCATCAGGAACGTTGGATCCAACAGGGTGGCGTCTGAGTGGTTGCTGCGCTGCAGGGCCATGGTACAATACCAAGGCCAGGAGAAGGGGCAGAAGGACTACAACTACCTCCCGATGGGTTCTCTGGACGAATACAAGATTCAAGTTATCGTTGCCACCGACTTTTGTATCATGAGCATTGGATTCAGTCACAAGGAAAAACTTGTCCAAATATCTCAGACATTTTCATTTGTCCAAATGTTTCAGACATTTTAGAAAAGGAAAAACTTGTCCAAATGTTTATAGTTTCCTTCTCTGAAACTAAAATTAGATTTGAAGTAAAAAAAATTTTTTTATTCCAGTATAAAAATCATTTGAAATTGTTCATCCCAAACAGCAACAAATATTAATCATAGAAGTATAAAAATGTAATATCATGACATTGTATAAGGGGAAAGGGCATCCTGAGTCCATCATATGCAGAAAATAAATATTCAGATGTGATTCACTAAAGATACTAAGTAGGATAATTTTAAGAAAAATGCAAAACAGGTAGCATTTAATTCTAACATTTCTCATTTAATATAAATATGTATATAAATACCTCTTTTTATTTCTTTTTTATACTATACTTTCTTATTTTTTTAAAAAGATACTTAGATTATGTAAATGATACATAAAAATGTGGAAGATTCCCATATGCGCCGCTCCCTACCCCTCTCATATTTTTCCACATTAACATCATCCTTCATTAGTGTGCTACATTTGTTACAATTGATGAACACATCTTGGAGCATTACCACTAAGCATGAATTATAGTTTGCATTGTAGTTTACACGCTCTCGCACAATTTTGTAAGTTATGACAAGATATATAATGACCTGTGTCTGTCATTGCAATGTCATTCAGGACATTTCCCAAGTCCTGAAAATGCCCCCATATTACACCTATTTATCCCTCTCCCTCCCCTCAGAATCTCCAGTAGCCACTGTCTCCAGGACAATGATAACAGTTTTTCTGTTGCTAGAATCACAATAAGTCTATAGTAGAATATCAGTAAGTAAGTCTCCTCTAGTCCATCATTCATTTGCCAATCCTGAGGATTTTGGGATGGTGATACCCACTCCACCTCTAATTGAGAGGGGGCTTAGATCCCTTGGGGCAAATGGATGGACTGTCTTGCTTGAAGTTGCAGGCTTTCTTTGTTCCTTGGGATGGAATGTCCATCATCATCTCCTTGTTAGTTGTCCTGGGTGAGTCCAATGAATTGGAAAGTAGGTGTTGCAAGTTTGTTGAGATTCAGAGCCCAACTAGTATATGGACAGCCCAAAGATTTAAGTCTCTTGGATATATACCTATGAACTCTAGTACTAACTATAGGTTCAAATAGAAGGGGCAGAAGAGCCATGTATTGGGAAACCACAGCTGAGTCCAATGCTGTCACACTGGGGAGCATAAATCCAAAATGGCCCACTGGCAGGACACCAAACTCCTGAGCTGTCTGCCCTGCCTAGAGTGTCTGGGTGTCTCCAGAGCCCTCAGGAGTCCGGCTATTTGAGGAGATATTTACTTCAGCAGTCAATGAGATCCTGCCGAGACATACATAAGTGTCACCTCTGGAATGACCTCCCAATTCACTTTGAAATCTCTTAGCCATTTAAACTCATTTGTGTTTAACCTTTCCTCCTCATGGTCAAGGTCTTTTTCCAGTTGCATTGCTAGTTGATGCTTGGTAGTAATCTCTCAGTGCCAGAGAGGCTGTTTCCCGGGAGTGATGTCCTACACTGGGGGGAAGGTAATGCATTTATATGCTGACTTTGGCTTAGAGAGAGGCCACATTTGAGCAACAGGGAGGCTCTCAGGAGGTAACTCTTAGGTGCCCTATAATACTAGGCTAAGTTCAATTTCAAAGGTAAAAGTTCATAAGAACAGACATCACTAATAAGGGCCCATCAGTGGTCCATCCTCCTTCACTAGTCACTGTCCCTGTACTCGGGGGATTCTTGCTGTCCCATTAAAGAATGTGGCAGAGCTCCCCAGGATGGGAATTTAATATTCTTTCGGTTATTGTGTGAATCTCCACCCACCATGACAATGCCCCATGAACACTTGAACACATTTATATGCCTTACAGATATGCCCCAGGTGACCCTCCTCCCATGCATCCCCTATCATTGACACCCAGCACCAAAGGTCCTCCCCTGCTGCAGCTGTAACCCTTCTGTGATCTAAAACTTCTTCAAAGTTGAAGCCAACAAAATAACTGAATACAATTAATAGGAAAATGATATAATAATGATAGTTTAAAAAAATAAAAAAATATTTTTAAAATGAAATAAAAAATTAAAATTAAAAAATTTTGACATGTCTTTCATCACCATGAGGTCTCTTGTCTTGTATGTACAGTGACATTTTCTTCCATTTATTCCCCCAGTGTCTTATTTTTCTCATTTTTGTCTTCAAAGAAGCTTTAGGTTACCAAAAAGTCACGTACAGAATATAGGTGATTCCCACATACCCAACATCCTCCCCCTTTCCCCTATTAATAACATTTTACATGTGGATGGTACATTTGTTACAATTTTTAAAAAAGATTTATTTATTTATTTCTCTCCCCTTCTCCCCCCACCCCTGTTGTCTGTTCTCTGTGTCTACTTGCTGCATCTTCTTTGTCCGCTTCTGTTGTTGTCAGTGGCACGGGAATCTGTGTTTCTTTTTGTTGCGTCATCTTGTTGTGTCAGCTCTCCGTGTGTGCAGCACCATTCCTGGGCAGGCTGCACTTTCTTTCCCACTGGGCAGCTCTCTTTACAGGGCGCACTCCTTGCACATGGGGCTCCCCCTGCGCGGGAACACCCCTGTGTGGCACGGCATTCATTGCGCGCATCAGCACTGCGCATGGGCCAGCTGCACATGGGTCAAGGAGGCCCGGGGTTTGAACTGTGGGAACCATGTGGTAGACGGCCACCTTAATCACTGGGCCAAGTCTGCCGCCTCCCATTTGTTACAATTGATATACAAATATTGAAACATTGCTATTAACCATGGTCAATGATTTACATTATGGTTTCCATTTTGGACCATACACTTTACAGATTTTGATGAAATTTAATATGGTCTGTATCCATCATTGCAAGATCATTACCCCAAAAATGCCCTGTGTTCCTTCTATTCTATTCCTCCCTCCCCCTCCCCTTGGGGCCCACAGTAGCCACCAAGATTAACTTATTGAAGGACAAGATTCATAGTTACTTGCAACAACATTGAGGGCTTGACATACTGACCTGTCCTCCCCTATTAGGCACTGCATATGCTCTCAAGAGACTCTCCCCCTCCCCACCCATTTGAGATCATAACAGAACTCCCCAGGATGGGAGTCCAACACCTTCCCGCTCATTATGTGGGTCTCTACCCACTAAAACAACACACTATGACAAGATGAACACTACACCCTCCCTAGAAGCCTGCCCTAGGTGCACCCTGTCCCACATGCCCCCCACATCCAATGCCTTAAACCAGTAACCCTCCCTTGCCATATTTGCCACAAGTACATTCCCAACGTTGTAATTTCAACCACATACACACAAATCCCTATAGTTCACCTGCTCCTTCCTCCAACCCTCTCCCCAGTTCCATGGATAGTCCAACCAACCCTCCCCACTCTACCCCACTCACAGGCCAGCACTTTTTAACCCAATAGCATCACTGCACCACTGTCATGCCTATCCACTGCACAACTATACCCTTCCACTTTATCATAGATTTTGCCCATATAGGCATTGACTCACAACCTTTTTCTTCCTTTCTGTCTCCTGTAAAACTATCTTCCAGACTCTAGCTCTGCGAGTCTGCTCTATTTTCTTAGTTCATATCAGTGAGCTCATGTAATATTTGTCCTTCAGTGCCTGGCTTGCTTCATTCAACATAAGGTCTTCAAAATTCATCCATGTTATCCTGTGTGCTAATACTGCATTCCTCTTTACAGCTGTGTAATATTCCACTGTATGTATATACCACAATTTGTTTATCTGTTCATCTGTTGATGGAAATTTGGTTTGTTTCCAACTTTTGGCAATAGAGAATATAGCTATTTCTTGATGTAGATAGATATTGATATAGAATTTTAAAAAATAATTTAAATGTGCAGCATTCTTTATTGAATTATAAGAGTAATTTACATTCTACAACTCTAAATTTCTTTAAGCATGTTATATAAATGCACAATAATAAACATTTGAAGATAAATTACAGATTCATTGACAGAGTCAATTGTGCAAAGTAATCAGTGGTTATTCAGACATGCATTTCATTTTGCTTCCCATGATTTCCATGCTGATCCTGGTTTCCTGTGTTGTTTATAACATATACCCTTTCTCAGAATGAACAATTTCTGGTTGTCTATTTTGTAAACTTAGACCAGTGTGTTATTAAAACCGGACAAGGATACTTGCTGAATTCAAATAGTTTTACTGATTGCAATAGAATAGAGGGAACAATCATGAAGTAAAGGCCAGCACAGCTATACTTACTTTTTCTTAAATTAAAAAATTACTTTAAACATAGAAAATTTTAACATGTTAATTAAAAACTAATTTTTCTTCCCCCATATTCTCTTGGATATTCTACCTTCTATGAGTTCAAGGGACATAAAAAAGAAGTGTAAACACAAAATTTAAATTAAATCTAGTTAGCATGAATAAAAAATAGATAAATAGATAAAATAAGTCTTCATTTTGGTCTACTTGAAATGGCCCTGTATCTATTATTGTTGGTTATATACTAACTTGTTTTTGTCTGTATATTTGATTTGAACATTAAGCTGTTGAATATATTCTTGACTAGAAATGCTTTTTTTAAAAAAAGGAGGTACTGGGGGATGAACCCAGAACCTTGTACATGGGAAGCAGGTGCTCAACCACTTGAGCTATTATACATCCATTTCCCATTAGAAATGCTTTTTAAATAAACACTTTCTATGATGCAAAACAACAACAACAACACATCTTAACATCTGTAGAATACTGCACTCAACAAGAACAGAATATACATTGTTCTGAAGGGCACATGGAACATTCTCTAGGATAGATCATATACTAGACCTAAATAAATTTAAAATGATTGAAATCATACAAAGTATGTGCTTCCACCATAATGGGATGAAATTAGAAATCAATAACAGAAAGAAACTTGGGAAATTAAAAAATACATGGAAATTAACATACCCCTAAATAACCAATGGCTCAAAGAAAAAACCACAAGGGAAATAATACTTTGAGATGAATGAAATTGAAACACACATACCGAAACATGTGGGATACAGATAAAGCATTGCTTAGAGGGAAATGTATTGTTGTAAATATCAATATTTAAAAAGAAGAAAGATTGCTTCTCGGCCTTTTGGCTAAGATCAAGTGTAAAAAGAGAAAAGATTTCAAATCAGTAACCTAATCTTCCACCTTAGGAAACTAGAAAAAGTAGAGCAACATAAACCCAAAACTAGTGGAAGGAAATAATAAAGATTAAAGTAGAAATAAATGAAACAGACAATGAATAACAAAAGAGAAAAGTCAATGAAACTAAATGTTGGTTCTTTGAAAATATCAACAAAATTTGCAAACTTTTAGCTAGACTGGCCAAAAAAAAGAGAGAAGGCTCAAATTATTAACATCAAGAATGAATAGGAGGACATCACTACCAACCCTAAAGAAATAAAAAGGAATATAAGGGAATACTATGAAAAATGTATGCCAGCAAAATAGGTAACTTAGATGAAACAAACAAATTCCTAGAAAGAACAAATTACCAAAACTAACTCAAAAAGTAGAGAATCTTAATAGACATATAACAAGTAAAGATATTAATTTAGTAATTTTTAAAACTTCCAATGAAGAAAAGCCCAGGCCCATACAACTTCACTGGTGAATTATACTGAACATTGAAAGAAGAATTAACATTAATCCTTCACAAATGCTTCCAGAAAATAAAAGAGGGGAGAACACGTCCCAACTCATTCTATGAGACCTGTATCATCCTGATACAAAAACCAAAGACATCTTGAAAAAAAGAAAACTAAAGACCAATGTCCCTTATGAATATCGATGTAAAAATCCTCAACAAAATGCTAGCAAACTGAATCCAGCAAAACCTAAAAAAAAAAGATTATACACCACGATCAAGTGGCATTTATCCCAGGAATGTAAGGGTAGTTGGATGTATGAAAATCAATTAATGTGATACACCATATAAATAGAATAGAGGGGGAAACCCACATGATCATGGCAATATATAAAGAAAAAGCATTTGACACAATCAAACACACTTTCATGATAAGAAACTCAAGAAGTAGAAGGAGAAAGGAATTTTCTTTAACCTGATAAAGGGCATCTATGAAAAATCCACAGTTAAAATACTTGAAGTTGTGAAAGATGAAATACATCCCCCCTAAGATTAGGAACAAGACAAAGGTGGCTAATCATACCACTTCTGTTCAATATTGTACTGGAGTTTCTAGCCAGGCCAATTAGGCAAGAAAAAGAAATATGAAACATTCAGATTAGAAAGGAAGAAGTAAAACTATCTCTATTTGCAGATAGGGTGCAAAGTAGGGGTGTTTATAAAAGGACAACATTAGGGATCTTTGTGGTGTTGAACTGTTCAGTATCTTGACTGTGGTGGTGGATACATGAACCTACACAGGTGATAAAGTTGTATAGAACTTGATAACACATACATACATGCAAACGAGTTCAAGCTATGAAAATGAACAAATCTGAATTAAATTTGGTGATTGTATCAATTTCAATAACCTAGATGTGAGATTATACTATAGTTTCGGAAATTTTTATGATGGGGGAAACTAGGCAAATTGTACAAGGATTTCTGTATTATTTCTTATAATTGAATATGAATCTACCATTGATATGGGCTATGTGTGGGTGACTGTATATTTCTTCATGAATAACCTGGGCTGTGTGTGTCAAACAATAAGAACTGCAGCCCCACCTTTCGTAACCATGCCAACCACTCCAGTCCTGGAAAGGCAGTTAAATGATATAGGCTCTATAGACTTTGGATATTCAGGGAGAATGCAAAGTAAATATGTTAATTCAAGCTTACTGGGAATGTGGGGAATATGTGTTAATTCAAGCTTATCTAGTACTCAAACTAAGCACCATTTGACTCCCAACTCCTACATTCTCTGTATAAAAGGAACTCAAAAATCCTATTTGGGGCTTGAGATTTTGAACAAGAGTTCCCGAGCCCGGCCGGTCATAAATAAATTTTCCTTCCCAAAATTATTACTGAGTCCTGGCCTTCCATACTTGATCATTGAATCTCTCTGCTTCCACAATACAAAAACTTTGTTATAAAAGTAAATGTAATAAGAATGCTTCTGTTATTTGCCATGAGTAAGAAGTTAAAATTATGGATTTTTGACATGGCAATCATTCTAACTTTTTTTGTCATGGTAATAAGTAGAAAAAATAAATGTAACTACAAATGTAACAGATTACAGCTTCCATAATTCAGATTTTATCATCTCCTGTGTCCTCAAGTAAATAAAGACTAAACCACTGATGTTGTTTCTATCAGTAACAAAATTATTACAACCTAGTGTTCCAATTTTCAATGCTGTCTGGATTAAGTTAACCTTCAAAAACACTTCTGGCCAGGGCCAGCCTCAGCCCAACCCCAATCAAGATGACTGTGTAGGGGAAGCAGACTTGGCCCAGTGGTTAGGGCGTCTGTCTACCACATGGGAGGTCCACGGTTCAAACCCCGGGCCTCCTTGACTTGTGTAGAGCTGGCCCATGAGCAGTGCTGATGCGCGCAAGGAGTGCCCTGCCACGCAGGGGTGTCCCCCGCGTAGGGGAGCCCCACGTGCAAGGAGTGCTCCCCGTAAGGAGAGCCGCCCAGCGCAAAAGAATGTGCAGCCTGCCCAGGAATGGTGCTGCACACACCGAGAGCTGACACAACAGATGACGCAACAAGAAGAAACACAGATTCCCGTGCCACTGACAACAACAGAAGTGGGCAAAGAAGAAGACACTGAACAGAAAACCGGGGCGGGGTGGGGGGAGGGAGAGGAAGGGGAGAGAAATAAATAAATCTTAAAAAAAAAAAAGGTGACTGTATAGGACACTTCAGGCCTCCATTCCCCCACAGAGCTTTGAACAACTAGCAAGAACTGGCAGAAACATCTTTCTAAAAGCTCTAAAAAACAGTTAAAGGACTGCAAGTAACAGGGTAAGTGCAGAATAAAGAAAAAGGCAATTTAAAAGCGGTGTGATGTCCTGGCACTTTGGCTGGCTCCTTCCATTCCCATCACAGCTTGGTGCAGAGGAAGCCCACAATCCCAGTGAAGATTCCTGGTCCTTGTTCCAGAGGGAGTAGAGTAATCCTTGTGCACATACTGGGAGCCTGTGTACCTAGCACAATCTGTCTGGTGGTGGCCTGAAGGGATCCTCTTCCCAGAACTCGACCTGTGTATAGAAGGCAGCTCACAGAGCTCTCTTAGGAATGCAGCGTGAGAGAAGTCTACTCCTGCTGCCTGGGGCAAAGGATTGCTGCCTGTAGGAAATCACTGCAGTGTCCCGGACCTTGAGGAAACAGTTTACCTTACCTTTTACCTGGAGCAGTTCTCCAAATTCGCTGTATGGCTAAAGCCCTGAAAGAAAGCACTAACACGAGTCAATCTGTAAAGACTGGGAAAGGTGTTTCCTTCCCCTCCCCTCCCCCTCCCCTCCCCTTCCCTCTCCTCCACCTCCTCCTCCTGCTCCATCAGCACTAGTACAGCCCGGCAAGAATTGTTAAAGGGAGTTCTGCAGGTTGAAAGGAAGGACACTAGACAATTGACTGAAGTCACAGGAAGAAATAAAGATCTCTTCTGAAGATAATGATATGGGTAAATATCAATACCAGTACTATAGCATTTTTTATTTGTAACTCCATTTTTTACTTCCCACAGGATATAAAAGGCAAATGCATAAAATGTAATAGGACTCAAATGAATAAATATATAATTTGTGACAAGAACTAGGTAAAGGCGGGATGGAGGGGTATAAGAACATAGTTTATGTATGCTTCTGAAGTTATTAAGTTGGTATTAAAATAAATGAGATTCTTATATATTTGAGATGTTAAATTTAAACCTCATGGTAACCACAAAAAAATCAGCAAATATGCAATTTCATAGAGACAGAAAATACAGTACAGGTTACCAGGGATGGGAGAGGGGGGTAGGGGCAAGGGAAGTTAATGCAAAATGAGTGTAAGGTTTTAGTTTGGAGTGAAGAGAAAATTATAGTATTTTATGGTGGTGAGAATACTGCAAATTGTGAATGGGCCTAATCCCACTGAATGGTATGCTTGGGAGGGGTTGGGATGGGAAGATTTATGTTGTATATATATTTCTGCACTTAAAAAAAAGAAAGAGAAACTAAATAGATAATGACAGTGAAATGCAATACATACTGAATGGAAATCTAAGAATGGAGGAGAAAAGACTCAAAAGGACATTATGGGACACAAGAAAAATTGGAATATAGATTGTTAACTTTATATCAAGCTTGGATTTCTTGAACTTGAACTTGGTGGCTGCACTTAAGGTGACTGAATTGGTAAAAGTTTTTGTTCATAGGAACTATGCATGGAAGTATTATGTGTTCAAGGAGTATGATGTATGCAAACTGCTCTCAAATATTTGAAAAATAGATGGTTGGATGGATGGATGGATAGGTAGATGATGGATGGAATGATATGGCAAAGGTGGCAAAATGTTGGAATTTGTGGGCCTGGATATCTTGGAGGTTGGATAGGTTGGCATTCCCTTTATGGGGTTAGCACTGGTTTTTGTCACTGAACTGAAAGTTGAAATTATTTCAAAATAAAAAGTTAAAAAAAAAAACAATTCTCAACTACACCCTTCCACCTTTTCATAGATTTTGCCCATATGAGCATTGGCTCACAACCCTCTACTCCCTTTCTGTCTCCTATAAACAGGAATGGATGGGCATGACAGTGGTGGAGTGATTCTATTGGGTTCAGGGGGGTAGGGTGGGGGGTTGTGTTGGTCTATCCATGGAACTGGGGGGAAGGTTGGGGGAAGGAGCAGGTGAACTCTGGGGATTTGCAGGTCTGTGGTTAAAACTGCAATGTTAGGGGAATGTTCTTTTGGCAAATATGGTAGAGGAGGGTTACATCAATTGTAACAAATATACCATCTGCATGTAAAATATTATTAATAAGGGAAAGGGGAAAAGAGGGAGGGCATTGGGTATATGGGAATCCTCTCTATTCTGTAGGTGACTTTTCTGTAACCTAAGTTTCTTTGAAGAGAAAATGAAAAAAAGAAAAGATCAGGGGAATATATGGAAGAAAAACTCACTGTACATACAGACAACAGATCTTACAGTGATGAAAGACACAATGTCTAAAAAAATTTGTCTCAAAATTGTTTTTTATTTTTCCATATTTTTATTTTATTTTAAAAACTATCATCATTATTTCATTTTCTTATTATTTTTATTTGTTATTTTCTTGGCCTCATCTTTGGAGAGGTTTTGGATCACAGAAGGGTCACAACTGTGGCAGGGAAAGATAATTGGTGCAGGGTGTTGGTGATGGGTGGATACATGGGAGGGGGTTCTCCTGGGCCATACCACTAAGGCATACGAATGTGTTCAAATGCTCATGGGGCATTGTCATGATAGGTGGAATATCAAATTCCCATCCTGGGGAGCTCTGCCACATTCTCTAATGGGACAGCAAGAATCTCCCGAGTACAGGGGCAGTGACTAGTGAAGAAAGAAGGACCATTGTGATGCACCATTGATGTTGATGACTGTACTTATGAACCTTTTCTTTTGAAATTGAAACTTAACCTAGTAGTTTATGTTAACTAAGAGTTACTTCCTGAAAGCCTCCTTCTGGCTCAATTGTGGCCTCTCTCTAAGCCAAACTCAGCATTTAAATGCATTACATTACCCCTTGGTGTGGGGCATGACTCATGGAGATGAGCCTCTTTGGCACCGAGGGATTATTACCAAGGACCAACTACCAATGCACCTGGAAAAAGACCTTGACCAAAAGAGGGAAAGTGTAAATACAATTGAGTTTTTATGGCTAAGAGATTTCAAAGTGAGTCAAGAGGTCATTCTAGAGGTTATGCTTTTGCACATCTCAGCAGGATCTCATTGACTGCCACAGTAAATATTACCTCAAATAGTGGGGCTTTTGACGGCTCTAGAGACATTCAGACACTATAGGCAGGGCAGACAGCTCAGGAGGTTGGCACCCTGCCAACAAGCCCTACTTTGGAATTTACGCTCCCCAATGTGACAGAGTTGGATTCATTTGTGGTTTTCCTATACATGGCTCTTCTGACCCATCTATTTGAACCTGTAGTTAGTACTAGAGTTGATAGGTGTATGTCCAAGAGACTTAAATCTTTGGTCTGTCTATGTGCCAGTTGGGCTCTGAATCTCAACATAGATGCAGCACCTACTCTCTGGTTCATTGGACTCACCCAGGACAACTATTAAGGAGATGATGATGGACAACACCCATCCCACGAAACAGAGAGTTTCTGCAGCTGCAAGCAAGATAGTCCCATCCATCTGCTCCATAGGATCTAAGCCCCCTCTCAGTTAGAAGTGGAGTGGGCATCACTAAGCCAGAATCTACAGGACTGATGAATGAACAATGGACTAGAATAGACTTATGGTTATTCTACTATAGACTTATTGTTATTCTAGCAATGGAAGAACTTTCATCATTTACTTGGAGGCAGTGGCCACTGGCATTTCTGAGGGGAGGGAGAGGGAAAAACAGGTGTAATATGGGGGCACTTTTGGGACATTGGAATTGTCCTGAATGATGCTACAATGATGGATACAGGGTATTATATATTTTGTCATAACTTACAAAATTGTGCGGGACAGTGTATAAAGTATAGTGTAAACTATAATCCATACTTAGTGGCTATGCTCCAATATATGTTCATCAATTGTAACAAATGCACCACACTAATGAAGAATGTCGTTAATGTGGGAAAGTGTGGGAGGGGTAGGGAGTGGGGCATATGGGAATCCCCTATATTTTTTATGTAACATTATGTAATCTGAAGTATTAAAAAATTTTTTAAAAGTATTTTAAAAAACAATAAAGAAACAATTCCTTGGTTTGTCCTGTCTGAAGTGATCCTTGGGACACAGCAGCCAGCAAGACAAGTTAGCCTCTGAGAACAAAGTCAGTGCACTGAGTTTCACAGAATGGCAATGTGGAAAGAACTGAGTCCTTGAGGTACTGAATTAACCAACCATGAAGTCCCACTATTCCTGTTATGTAAGTCTTCTTGTTTCTTGTTTGTGAGTTAATACATTTCTTTGTTATTTAAGCCAGTTGAGTGGGGTTTGAGGTTACTTGCAGCTTAATTAATTAATATACCCATTGTATGGAGTCTTGGGGGACAGTAAAACCCACTATAAAATCCTGAATAGGCTTATAACCTATGTTCTGCCAACCAGCTGCTATCTGATTTAGTCATGGTTAAAGAACACAAGGATAGGGGGAAGTGTGGTAAGTTGTTCACTCCCAGAGCATTTCTGCAACTCCCTTATTTCCTGCTCATTACCCAGCCTGATTCTCTAACTATCCATGAATTCTACAAGCACTTTACAGTCTTCCAATAATTCTCTAGCCTGAGTTGATTTCTGTCATTCACAACCAACAGCCTTAATTGTGGGTCAGAGATAGGACTATTCCAGTCACTAAGAGGTGTTCTCTGCTTCACTTTGTTTCATCAGGGAAATATCACTCAAAACTTTCCATTTCTTTTGAATCTGATTCTTTGCTCAACCAGGCAGCCACCCCATACATTAATTAAATGGCATCTATTTTGTGGAGTAATTGTATGTACAGTTTGCTTGTGTTGTCTATCTCTGAGTTGGGTCAGCTCTGTGTGTACTTCAAAGTCAGATTTCTGTAGACTGTGAAGAAGTTGAGCCAACAATGAGTATAGGTCATTCATTTAGACAGTCAACAAATGTTCACTGAATGTCTATTGTAGGACGTGAGGATATAGCAATAAACAAAATAAACTCAGCCCCTGTTTGCAGAGTTGACATTCTGGTAGGAGACACAAACATTAAACAATGGATTATATAAGCATTTAACTGCAATAAGCACTAGGAAGGAAAAGAATGCCTTGAGAATGTGCAATTGGGCCCCATGCTGATCTGGAGTGTCAAGGGTATTCAACTTTACAAAAGGGTGAGGGAAACATTCCAGACAGAGATAAGATCATCTTATTAATATAATGGTCCAGAAGAGGTCTACTGGAGGAAAGAAAGAAGCTCCTGGTTGCTGGGGCACAAGTGTGGGGAAGAATGGGACAAATGAGGCTAGAAAGGTGGCAGGAGCTAGAGATGGCTTTGTAGGTTAGCCTTCCTCCCTCTCTCCCTCCCTCTCTCTCTCTCTCTCATTTCTCTCTCTCTCTCTCCTCTCTCTCTCTCTCTCTCTCTCTCTCTGTCTCTCTCTCTCTCTCTGTCTCTCTGTCTCTGTCTCTCTCTGTCTGTCTGTCTCTCTCTCTTTCTTCTTAATAACAGGAAATTATTGGCTCATGGTTTCAGAACTAGAAAACTTGCTTCCTCCCAGGGTCAGTATCTTCTGGCTGCCTGGTAATCTTTAGGGTTCCTTGGCTTTTCTGTCACATGGCAATGTCTTCTCCCTTCTCTTATGAGTAGCAGGGTTGCAGGGCATGTGAAGTTCTTGAAATTTTAATCTTTGCACTTTTCTTTTTTTCCTCTACCTTTCCTGTCTTATCCACTAGGAAACCAGAGTATCCATGATGCTTCTAAGGGAATTAGGATTGTTAAAGCAGAAACAGAAACAGGAAGAAGTAGAAGTAGATAATGTTCAGTTTTTTTGTTTTGTTTTATGTTGTTTCAGTTTTGTGCAAAAGAGAAAGCCTTGGCTGGCAGAACATGTTATACTAAAAATTGGAAAGAGAGGAGAGGATAATAGAGACCACTTTGGGGGACTCTTCCCCCACCAGATACTATTTGAAGGTCACTTAATCTGGTAAGTAAGGGGAAAGAATGATGAGAACAACTTTAGAAGAGGTAAAGGGGCCTAAGAAAACAGGATTGAATGTGGATTCCATGAAGAGAGGCAGGAATACGGTAAAAACAGTGCTGAGCACTGCTGGTGGCAGCTCATATAGTTCTTATTGGAAAACTGCTGGTGGTGTATTTAGCAACAGACATCTAGCAGGACTGTGTAAAGTAGCAGGAGGGCCCAGAATAAGTAGGAAATCTGGCCAGGTTGCGTGAGATTCCATCAAGAATCTTCAGAGATACTAGGGGAGATACTGGTTTTCCCAAATTATGTTCACTGGAACATGAACTGTTCTATAAGAATGTTAAATGGGAAGCAGATTTGGCTCAATGGATAGAGTGTCTGCCTACTATGGGAGGTGCAGGGTTCAAACCCAGGGCTTCCTGACCCATGTGATGAGCTGGCCCACGTGCAGTGCTGATATGTGCAAGGAGTGTTGTGCCACACAGGGGTGTCCCCTTCATAGGGGAGCCCCATGTGCAAGGAGTGTGTCCCATAAGGAAAGCCGACCCATGCAAAAAAAGAGCAGCTTGCCCAGGAGTGTCACCACACACGGACAGCTGATGCAGCAAGATGACACAACAAAAAGAGACACAGATTCCCAGTGCTGCTGACAAGAATACAAGTGGACACAGAAGAACACCCAGTGAATGGACACAAAGAGCAGACAATTGGGGGGGGGGGGGAAGGGGAGAGAAATAAAATATATAAATAAATAAATAAATAAAATAAGAAAAGTATGTTAAAGAACAAGAAAATTCTATCTGGTGTTCATCAAGGCAGAAAGCGTTTAGGTGATTTTTAGATGTGTCCAATATCAATACCTTGTCACATTAATTCATTCAACAAACATTTGTTGAGCACCTACCATGTATAGATACTGGGGATACAGGGATAAATAAGACAACCAAAGTCTGTCTTCCTTGGTTGGGGAGAGACACATTGAACTAATGAGTACAAAAATAAATATGTAGACTGTATGAACATCTTCGTAGGACTTGAGGCACAAATATAGTCACATCTTTTGTAATTCTCCATATTAAATGAAAACTGTCTGTCATGGGCCAGATTAGCAAGGAGTTCAATACCACCTTTTTGGCTCTCCCTTTCTTTTCAAGTACTGTTGTTCATTCCAGAACTGCTTACATTTCTTCTAATTCTTCACAAAGGAGATCTGCCTGATGTCCATACCTCAGCAGGGAAAAGCCTCAGCTTTCATGCCTGCCATTGTACCTCACTGCCACAATGTGTCACTATTGAAACTGGTCTCTATCAGAGCAAAGCTTTGCTGACCCCACCTCCGAGCATAGGCCAGTGTGGTCCTTCAAAGGTTCCCCAGTGACCAGTCCTTCTGGGCACACACTCAACTTTTCTCCTTCAGAGGCACTGAGCCCAGAGTGACTTGGGTGTTTATCTGTCACAGACCCTCCCTCTTTCTATTCCAGAGGGATTCATTCCAAGAGTTGAGAAGCCTTCTTTTTCAAGCCCATGAAACCCAAGGGTTTCACCTCCTTCCTTTCTTGGGCAAAAGAACTTCATTGCCTCTAAGGAGGATTAGATCTAATAAACACACAAAGGATTGTTAACCCTTCCTGGGGAAAATGCCTTTCAAACCTCACCCTTCCAAAGAAGATAAAAGGTGAAGTGGATATTTATTTGGCTTTTGGCCATTCGGTATTCATTCCCCTTCTATTGGTAACAGCATTCTGATTTGAGAGATTTGAATTACCTCTTCCTTCATTGATTAGCCTGGTGGGACAGTCAGCCATGATGTTCTTTCTTTTTCTAGTCAAGGGATGGGCATAGTAGATCAGCTGAATCTTGTGTAGGGCAGTGCTTCTCCAAATTCTAATGAGCCCAGAATTACCTGGGAGTATGGTTTCCACTGCAACTTTTGGTTCCAAAAGATAACAGGACCTGAGTCCCTAATGCCCTTGGAGTTGCCGTCATAGTCAAAGATTGCCTACCCCCAGACTTCCTTTATGTGCAAGGTCTCTGTTCTTTTTTTTTTTAAGCTTTGAAATAACCTTTCTTTCTTGCTTGCTTGCTTTCTTGCTTTCTTGCTTTTTTCTTTCACAATAGTACACCATGCTTGTAACACACTTAAACTACACTGAAGTATGCCATATAAAAATGCTGAGGTTCTGTTTCTATCCAAAGTCAACTCATCCCAAGTAATTTACCATTGTTTATAGCTGGTATGCATCCTAGAAGTCTTTAAGTATAACATAAGGTTTTCAACTTTTTGAAGAGCTTATCAATCTGTGCTACATCAGCTTATTATAGCTAATATTTCTCAAGTTCTCATTAAGTGCTAAGCACTTTTCTAAGTGCTTTTCCTGTATTTTCTTGTTTAATCCTCAAAACAATGCTTTGACTCTGAAACTGTTGCTAAGCACATTTTATAGGAGAGGAAAACTAAAGTACAGAAAGATTGAAGTTCTGTAATTGCTGAAGGCCACACAATGTATGGCAAAACCAAGTAGTTTGGCTATAGCATCCATGCTGTAATAACTCTGCTAAGCTACCTTCCAGCCATTAAATGGTGAGAGTTCTAGGAAAGGATATATTTTATACAGTGGGCCATGGGTTAACACATTTTAAGCTTTAAGGAATTGAAAATAATGGCATTCAAGTATTGATCATACCACTTATCTAACTTCCCTGGCTTTAGTGATTTCCACTATAAAATATGGCTAGCAGGACAGATGTTGCTGGTTATCAGTATTAACGAGTCAATGATTATAAAGGATCATGTAAATATCTAAAATTACCCCATTTATCTAAAGAATCTGCTTTCTTTTATTTGTTCTTCATCTCAGTGGAAGAGTCATTTGGAGGATAAATGACTGTTGAGATTACTGTGCTATTCATATTAGGGATAATTTAATTTCCTATATATTAAAAGTTGTTAATCCTTGATTTTCATTTTTCTTAGCAGATACAATGGTTGCTTTTTAGCACTCTAGATGCCCGTAAATCCCATAATCCATTTTGCAATGATTACTCTAAACTGTATTTTACCTCTTTCTAAATTTTTAAAGAGAAAATTATTTTGTGCTTACTAATTGTGTATCTCAGCAACAATTTTATTGTACTTTTAACATACTGATAATTTTGTTCTTTCACCAGTAAGGGGCGCTACAAGGTCTCTTATTTTCAGCTGAATGCAATCCCTAACTGATACAGGAAAGAAGGAGGGATTACATGTGTTAATCTACGTAAAGTACTTAGCAGAGTGCCTGGCACATGGTAAGTGCTCAATAAATATTAGCTCTTATTATATCTACATTGGGACAGTTTGCTATGTAACTACTTAATACAATTGTACTGAACGTGACACAGAATTAGGAAGTGTTGAACAAAACAAGGCATATGTGTTTTAAGACACATTTGAGAATCATGTGTCCTGGAAATGGTTGATTTGCTCTATTCCTTAGAGCAGGGGAATAATATTAAAGCAGTCCCTCTGTCAAGTACTGTTGTTCATTCCAGAACTGCTGACATTTTTTCTAATTCTTTTAAACACATGATAGGGGAATTGGTAGCAAAGCTATTTCCCTTCAGCCCGCAACTGGGTAAAATTGCACCTATTTTTCATCCTTTATGTGCAGGTTGATGTCATCAAAGACATTCTATTTTGTGAGCCCCATTTGGATATTGTAAATGCTCTTAGGGTCTTCAAAGTGTTAGAAATGCCTTATCACCTCAAAACCTTGAGCCATTAAATTACCATTGTTTAAGCCATCCCTTTGCGTGGTATTTGCTTGATCAGCCTAAGAAACTAAAAAAAACACCAATCATTTTTTACTGTCTTTGCGTTGCTCAAGATTCAAAGCTCCAACAAACCAATAAAAAAATGGGCAAGGGATATAAACCAACAATTCACAAAAAAAGAGAAATACAGTCAAGGAATGGGTGTTAGAGTAGATTATGAAAGGCACTAATGAATAGAGATGGTCCCTGCCTACGGTGGGAGTTACAGACATTATTAGCCTGGATGTTCCCTTGGGCAGGGCCCAGGTCTCACCACCCTCTCCCGGGTTCCCCACCAGATGCTTTGCATAAATTAGTTCCTTTAATCCTCACAACAATCCTGTAAGGTGTGATTGTCCCTATTTGACCAACAAGGAAGTTGAGGCTCAGAGAGTGGAGGGGACTGGTTCTAAGTTGTACAGCTGTGAGTGGTCATTTTCCCTACACATGATGCCTTGGGTTCTGTGTATGGTTGTACAGTTTCTGCATTGCACAAGAGTGCCCAGCCCAGGGCACGAGTCAGGACTGGGCTGAAATCTAGTCTGTGATCCACTGTCCAAGTCAACTTCCCCTATGTGAAAATTTGCCCACCCTGGGGAGTTCCTTATTCTCATTTACAAACTGGTATTATATGGGCTAGAGGAAGCCTTACCTGTTGCATATTCCTGAGATAGGCATGCAGAGAGGGTAGTGGGAGTGGTTGGATAAAGATGAGACAATATAGTCTGTTAGCTTGGCACAGGCTAGGGAAACAAGAAAAAATGTTGTAGGATAACCAGGTGGGAGGAGGGGAGCTTGTGCAGGAAAAGAACTCTGACAAGACAGGGGGATAGCTTCTCCCTAGGAATTTACTCAGGCCTATGCCAGCTGCTAAACTCAATGTGGGGCTTGATTTCAGGGGCTCAGTTTATGATGCCTTTCTAGAGGGGTAGGTTTTTTATGTAAATGATGAATCTACTATCCTGGCCTGTCAGTTTTCTGACCTCCTCATCTTCAGCCTTGTCTTCCAGTCACCTAACCCTCCCATGTCTATGATCACAGCCTAGTCCTTGGCCTCAACTGAAAGGGAACCTCCTCCCAAAATTTCAAATTCAAACATACCATCATTTCCTGGTCCTCTAGCTAATCTACTTTCATACTTGCCCTGCATAAGAATTCTTCAACCTTATCTTGGCCCCACAACCTTTTGACTGCCTCTCATTCCCCTCATATGCTAGCTTTCCTCCTTACTCAGTGTAGTAGGCAAAATTCTAAGATGACCCCTATGATCTCCACCCCCTGGTATTATGCCCTGTATGATCCCTTTCTCTTTTAAGTATGGGCAAGATTTGTGACTTGGTTCTAACCATTAGAATATGGCAAAAGTGATTGGATGTCTCTTCCCTGACTATATTATCTTATATGACTTCAATTACTAGCCTTGAAAAAGCAAGCTGCTATGATGAGAAATGCCTATGGAGAGGGAGGGCCACACAGCAGGGAACTGTGTACAGCCTCAGTCCTACAGCCACAAGAAACTAAATTCTGCCAGTAATTACCATCATCTGGAGTTCATGCCCAATATAATCCCTTCCCTTGAGTGTGAGCAGAACCTGTGACTTGCTTCTAGCAAATAGAATATGACAAAGGTGATGGTATTGATGTGGGCTATGGGTGGGAGGCTCTTTGTCTTTTCAGAGATAACCTTAACCTAAACTGTCTGTCCTAACTTGTGGGTGTGGGATGGTGAAAGGCTGCAGCCCTGCCCTTGGTAACCATGGCAACAACTCCAGTCCCAGGAAACAGTTTATCAATGCAAACTCTATAAACTTTAAATATTCAGGGAAAATGCAAACCAAATGTGCTAAAAGCTTATCTAGAATGTATGAAGTCCATGCTAAAAGCTTACCTAGGATGTGGAAGATATATGCTAACTCAAGCCTATTGAGAACTGAAACAAAAGGATCATTTGGCCTTCCCTCTCTGTATAAAAGGGACTCAAAAATCTTGTTTGGGGCTCGGGATTGAAACAGAAAGCTCCCGAGTCCGGCCGGCCATCAATAAACCATTTTTCCTTCTCAAAATCATTCCTGAGTCCTGGCCTTTCTATACGCAAATAATTGAACCTCTCTCAAATTCTACAACATTTTTGGGAGTTTTCCCGAGATTGCAAATGAAGGCCAGAGATGGTAGCATTTTGCTGCCCCTTCCAAATCCCCAAGGAAGCTGAGAGGACTCGGGTGAACCCCAAATCTGGGCACCCCTGGATTAAGTTTAATTCAGAAAAGATGTGGGCTCCACCAGAATCTTCCCAATGAAAATTGAGGGCAAAGGAATGTCTGAAGAGAAAGATTCTGGGAATGAAAAAGAACTCCGAACATGGAAGAAGGTAAGACTCTCTGGGTGAGCACAGTCTGGAAAGCCCTAGCTTTAATTGCTAGGAAGGGAGCTTGATCACCTCCCGAGAGAACCCTAGTAGCCCCAGAAAATTGGGGGGAAGCTGTTCTCTCTAGGTCTGGAAAAAGGAGAAAAACCGGGTAAAAGCCTGGTGTTTTGGGTTTGTCTAACTGCATGTTAGAATCTGGTATTGGTCTTATATCCACTGAAGGAGTGGAGGCTTGATTATAATAGGAAGGGTTGTTTATAGGTTTGAGTCCTGATGTCCTGGAAATTGGTCTGGATTTTTAAAAAACTTGGTTACAGGAAAATGGATCAGCTTTTCTAGTGAAGCTTGGTCTGGGTGTAAAGTTAAACAATGAAAAAGGTCTCACTGGAATCTTTTGTTATGGTGCTGAATTGCAAATGAATTGTCTTTATACCAGATATTAATGTTAAGTGTTCCCTCTAAGGTTTGTGACGGCTGTGAGGGCAGCCATGTTGGAAAAATATATATGTAGAACTTGTGGGTCAGATTAGTAACCTTTGTGCTTCTGTGTCAGCTCAATGCTGTTGTGTGGTTATGTAAAGTAGAATTTAGTTGAGCTGGAACCCTCCCTTGCCATTGGTAAGAGGGTGAATTGATTATGAGGCAAAACTGCGGAGTCTGGATGTTTGCTCATGCTCTGCTGCCTCGTCTCCCGTCCACCCCTTTGCTGGGGCTTGGAGACCATCTGTGTCCACGCCATGCACCCGAGTTTGTTGGGGCTGCCCCTGTCAGGGTGACTGGGTCCCCAGGAGGGGTGCCAAATTTGAGTACGTTCTATCTGCCCATTTTGGCAGAAAGCTGGAAAGGGGGGAGTGGCTTGCCCCTTTCCAATGAATCCACACCTTCTATTCATAAGCCGCATTCTTATTTGATTGTTGTGCATCCGACTGCCTGGAAGGGGGAAGGTAAAGGGGATGAAAAGCAAAATCAAAATAAATGCAGTAAAGTTCCCTCCCTTGGGCGTCAAAGCCCAGGATACATTTGCATTCTGCCCAAGTTCTTAGAATATCTCTCAGTAAGACTGTAGAAATACTTTGAAATGTTTTAGAACTGTAAAGTTGTCTGAAGAAAGGAGGCTATCACTTGAAACAATAGACCTCTAATCACTTGATAGCCTTTTCAATAGTCTGGCTGGGAACTTCAGGGGTTATGAAACTACAGAGGAAAAAGAAAAAGAAAGGAATGAAATGCCACTAGAAATCTGTTTGGCTTTTGTCAGATGCTGGCGCCTAAGAATTCATGGTAAAAAGGTGAAAACTTAGTTTAAAGTGAATCTTTAAATGCTAATACTCTCTTGCTGTTGAATTAATTGCATAACTTGCAGATAAGAATTTGTTCCATTAACTAAGAAAAGGCAGGATTTCCAAGAATTGTTACTAATAAAATTCTCGTAGCTTAATTAATAAAGGAATCCAATTCACCTTAAGGCTAAGAAAATTAATAAAAACTGTGACTAAGAGTTAAGATCATTTATAAATGCATTTATATTATAAAACAGCAGAAAAATAATAACTGAAATTATAACTGGGTGAATTTAGCCTGAAACTATTATTGTAAGTATAAATTCTAAACTAACCTTTCCTTTATTTATAGTTACTTCAAGCCTAACTTCACCCCTTGCCTTTGCCTATGGTTATTTCATAATAGCTTCTGCCCCTACAGTCCAGAAAAGAGCTGGGACATACCTGTCTCCTGTCCTGGTATTAGTAGCCCTGCTTTCTCTCATGAATCCAAGTGTAAACTAAATTGCTTGCCTGGTGGAATTCTTAGCCCTTACGGTTAAAGGACCACTGGAGTTTTATTACCTCCAAGAACTGGGGGGAAAAAAAAAGCGCGGGGGGGGGGGAGTCTCCTGCCTTAACTGTCGGTGTTCCTAAGAGTGGCAATTCATGAGTGAAACCAGTTTGTCTCCCTGAGGCTTCCAATAGCCTCAGTAAATATACATAAAATTAATCTTGTTGCTTATCAAAATTCTGCTAAATTCAAAGTAAAATATAAAGTTCTGAAACAAAAGAGAATTGTGTTAAAACATTGGGAACATTTTGGTTATAAGCCATTAGTTAAGACACAAAATTCTTATGTAAAACTGCATAATCATAGTGTAAAACTGCACAGTCATAGTGCAAATTAAAAAAAGTTTCAGGAGTCTTTGAAATGTTTTGCTGTCACACTTATTTTGTAAAAAATGGAAGTTTTAAGTAACTAAAGTTATGTTTTTCTGTCAAACATTCATGTCTGCCTATTTGCTCAAATTGTTTAGGTTAAATATGCAGTTATATAAGTAATATATATTTCTGGAAGCCAAATTAAGCTAAGCAGTATATAAAATAATGCAAATTATAAGTAACATCAATGAGTTGTGTTTCTGTGTCTAACTCTATTTGTGTCTGCCCATTTGCTCAGTGTATGTCTTCATACATCAGGATGATAATATCAAATTAACAAGTGAAAATTCCTAAAAAACTCTATTCAAATTGTTAAAAATTAAATATGCAGTTATATATGTAATTAAGTATTCTTGGAGTCCAAATTAAACTAAGCAAGATGGAAAAGTCATATAAAACTCTAATTATAGGAACCATTGAGAAAAGGCCTCCTCTTTGCAAGAGCTTTGAGGGCAAAACTAGGTGTGGCAGATTAAAGCTGTTTAATAGGCTAAGGAATTAAGAATCAGTTTGCCCTGTAATTTCCCAGTTTAAACCTTTTGTCAGCCATATAATGTAAAAAACAAAGATTAGTTTAGTTTTCACATAAATGAAGAAAATATTGATTAATGTAACCTAGCAGCCTACTGCCTCAGTCTCCCACTCCCGGGTTAAACAGCAACAGAGGAAACCAGCTTAAGCCAGTCCTATAGGCAATCAAAAAGATGCCCAAGAAAGAGCTAAGGCAATATTAAATCAGCACTAAACTCCATTCCTTATTTGACAAAGGGGAGCAGGTAAAACTAAAATGGTTGGAATGTGATGGAAGAAGCGGTTAAATCACAAACTTTTGTGTGGGGAAGTTAAATCTTCTTGGATAGGCTGTAACTTCTGAAGTATCCAATCTATGGAGGAAAAAAAAAGGTTGCGTGCTAGGCTTAAGGGTATAAATTGTGTCATTTTTCTTTGTTCGGGGAGCCAGCAATGTTTTCTAGTTGTGCGCCCCTTCTTGCAATATTGAGAATAAATTCTTTTCTTCTCCACAATTGGGTGAGCCTTATTTTCTTCCAGAAGAAGATTTCTTTCAACAAAAATGAAGGTAATTAGTGGCTCTGTTGACAAATTTCAGTAGGTAAAGAAAAGTCCATAAAAACTATAGAGAGATCTTTCCGGGATTATGATTAAACAAATTAAGTAATTGCGCAATGTGTTTTGAAACCTGGTAGTCAATGTGCTTTTTAAAAAATTATTCATTTTCATAACTGAAACAAAGAAAAAGTTTTAGCTTCCTATAAAGATAAAAAGAGAACATTCCTTGCATAAACTATAATGGTTTCAATTTTATTTAGCTTAAGTATAATCTCCCATAGTTAACTTATAAACTAAATTAACATTATATGTACAAAATCTTTAGAGTAATAAAAATTTAAGTTCACATTAATAAAATTAAGCTAAAAAAGATTGTAGATATGCTCTCTTAAAGAAATAAAGTAAATTTCTTTGATTAGTAATTATAATTTAATAAGTTTATTTAAATGTAAGGTAACTGGTCAATGTGGTTGTAGTCAATTATAAAAAGTTTGTAAAACATCTTCCAAACTGAAAACGTTTAAATAGTTCTAGTTCTAGAAGTTACTGTTAACTAAAAACTTGGATTGGTATTGGTTGCAAAAAAATAACTTCGTGGTAATAAAACCTGTCTGAAGGCCACCGCAAGGTGCGTATTTAAGTAAAGGGTAATAAAAAGTTATCTTGATTCTATTAGGAGTCTTCTGTTTTCATTTTAACAATGAAAAATAGTTTTTTTCCCTCTATTACTAAAGTAAAATACCTACTATTATCTTCATGGTAAAATTATATAAGTAAACAGTCATTTGATATATGATGTGTTGCATTAAATTGTTTAAAATATATATAAAAACAAGGAATAAACTTTAACATTGTCAAACTCTTCTGTGCATTCAAACCAGCCCTTGAATACATTACAAGTTACCTCTCTATTGGCTAGGCTGATCACTGACCCCTCAATTAAAAATATTTGCTATATCAGCCTCTGGTTCTGCTCCTGAAGTCAATGGAAACTACGTTGCAGTGTCAAGCTCCTGCAGCAGCCAATGATGACTCGGTACAAACAAGTGTACAATGGATATTGCCTCCAGACTGGCACTGTTCCATAGTGCCAGAGAGCACTATGCACCAGGCTGGTAAAATACTGGAAACTCTCTCTAGAATCTACGATGCTGCGACTTGCTCACTGTGAAGAACATGCTAAGTGGAGCCATGATACCAGGATACTATAAGTAAAACTTAAACACATTTGGCATTATGGCCTGCTCCCATGGAGAGATAACATGTAATGTATTACAAACCTGAAACTTAAAACTATTAATTGCAACTCTGAATCCTTTGCATTAAGTAGTACATTAATTAATATTAAGTGTTGTACTCTTATCCTGTACTAAATATATGCCTGATAATTATAACGTTATCTTTTCTACTTTAGATCAAGTGCAAACGTATACTAAACATGTTAAATTCCTAGTAAATTCATTTTCTAAACAGTTAATGAACATGTCTATAGAATAAAGTGGCAGTCTCAGTCAGGCTCAGTCAACTTACTATATTCTCCTGTACTCTACTGTGTAGCAAAAATGAGGCTTGCTTGCTAATAATGAGTCACCTATTGAACAAGTCAAAATTACTAGAAATTGTACAATTAAAACCAAAATGTAAAAAAAAAACCTTTATTCTGTAGTTCTGATCACTCCCACAGCTAAAAACTAAGAAAATTTCCAATTTGGTATACTAATCCTGAATAAAACCAAAGGGTGCCAGTTCACCAGGAGCATCTGACAGAGCACATGAGTGCCAATCATTAAACAGCTTGAAATATGTCTTCAAACAAAGCTAAATATCTATTGCAATTTCTCTCAAAAAATAAATAACTTAGTAAAAATATATGTATATACTGTTCCCACCAGCTTTTAAAAAGGAGTGCCATCTTTATAAGCACCTAAACTTGTCTACCTCTGTAATCCAATGTCCTCTTTTAAAAATGGGTATTCCAAATTTTTAAACTAAGTTTTTTTCTTTCAGAGTGAACATCTTATTAACCATATGAAAACTTCATCCAACTTCATACAGAATGCCAGATCCATCTTCTTCCAGTTAAAATAAAATAAGAGTTTTACACCTTGTTACGCAATGACTACAGCCCATGGCTAGCAGGAAGCAGTTACAGAAAAGAGATCATCTCCCTTCAGCACCCTTTTAAGATTAAAGGTGTAAACTCTTTAATGGTAAAACAAAATTAATAGATGGATCTGGAGCCTGAGTGGAAATCCATGGGAGCGCCTGTAGCCCCAGGATTCTGCTGTCCAGAATGAAAACTTCTAAACTTCTAAAAACAAAGTCCTGGATGCTGCACTAAAAATTGATAAGTAAAGTAATCAATCAAAACAACAAGCAGCCATCCATCTCATAGCTCCAACAATCATTATGCCAAAGCTTAGCAAGTTAAGCTTCAGGATAAGGGGGGGATGATGTGGGCTATGGGTGGGAGGCTCTTTGTCTTTTCAGAGATAACTTTAACCTAAACTGTCTGTCCTAACTTGTGGGTGTGGGATGGTGAAAGGCTGCAGCCCTGCCCTTGGTAACCATGGCAACAACTCCAGTCCCAGGAAACAGTTTATCAATGCAAACTCTATAAACTTTAAATATTCAGGGGAAATGCAAACCAAGTGTGCTAAAAGTTTATCTAGAATGTATGAAGTCCATGCTAAAAGCTTACTTAGAATGTGGAAGATATATGCTAATTCAAGCCTATTGAGAACTGAAACAAAAGAACCATTTGGCCTTTCCTCTCTGTGTAAAAGGGACTCAAAAATCTTGTTTGGGGCTCCAGATTGAAACAGAAAGCTCCTGAGTCCGGCCGGCCATCAGTAAACCATTTTTCCTTCTCAAACTCATTCCTGAGTTCTGGCCTTTCTATATGCAAATAATTGAACCTCTCTCAAATTCTACAACAGTATGGCATTCTCCTAAGACTCTATCTTAGCAGACTGAAATTAGAGAGATGTTGCCTTGCGAGCTTTGTAAAAGTAAGTTGCCATGTTGCCAGAGGAACTATGGAGAGGGCCTTGAGGCATGAAACTATAGGCAGCTTCTAGCACCTGAGAGCCATACCCAGCTGATAGTTAGCAATGAGGACCTCGTTCCTACATCTTTAAGTAGTGAATTCTTCCAGCAAATCGAGGGAGCTTGGAAGCAAACATATCCTCAGCCAGGCCTCTTATTAGATTGCAACCAGATGAGAGCCTGAAGAAGAAGACCCATCTAAGCTGTGCCAATTTCTGACCTACAGAAACTGTGGGATAATAAGGGTATGTTATTTTAGTCCACTAAGTTTGTGGTAATTTATTATGCAGCATATGAACTGAAATAGCGACCCCTCCCATCTTTGTACTGGCCTAGTCAAACACAGCCAAGGTTAGCCATACTGTCCCAATTCCTCAACGTCTGCATCTGAGCAGCTGAATGTTATTAGAGAATACCAAAACCATATAACCAACCAATTGATTTCACTCCATAATATTGATAGCAGACCTTAAATGGGCAGCAATACTAACTAGCAATCCTGATAGCCTTTAAATAGTAAGCTCACTTCCTCATACTCTCTCCTCTTCTCCCAAATCTTCCACATGTCAGCCTCTGTCCTTACCTTCAGCTGATGACCAAATATCATCTTTCATTAATTGGGAACTTCCTTATCACCACCAAATCTACAATCCTCTTTGTACCCAACTTCCTCTTCTTCTTACTTGTCTCAATGGAAAAAATGGTCCCTCCTCTTACCAAAGACCTGTCCCTACTTGTCTGCCTGAGACACCTCTCACTTACAGAGGGACTTTGCTCCTTCAGTTATCTATGTTTCTCCTTCATCATTAGTTTCTCCTCTATTAGTCAAGTCTCATCAGCACATGCACATAGTATCTTTCATCTTTAAGAAACCCTCCTGAATTCCATGAGCTCTTTCTGCTACTGCCCATTTATCTGTTTCCTTTCATTGAAAAACTCAAGATGTAGATTATACATTGGTATTTATTTACTTCCATTTATTTACTTCCCATTGACTCTTCAATCAACCAATACGATTTCCATCCCTACCACTCCATATAACTTACTCTTTTCAAAGACACCAAAGAGTTCATGTTGTCAAATCCAGCAGACAGGTACTTTCTTTTGCTTATCCTGCACATTCTTTCAGTAGTATCTGACACAGTCAATCTGTTCCTCCTTGTAACATTCTCCCCTTTTTCCTGGTTATCTTCCTATCTCCATGTCTGCTTCTTCTCAGTCTCCTTTGCTGAATTCCTTTCTCTTTACTGAATTCTAAATGTTGAGGTCCCTTAAGACTTGGTCCTAGGCTTTCTTGCTTTTTCACATTCTCTCCCTAGGTGTCTCACCTAGGCTCATGACTTTATTTTTTTAATTTATTTTATTTTTTAAAAGACTTTATTTTATTTATTTATTTTTAGGAGGTACCGAGGATTGTACCTGGGACCTCGTGCGTGTGAAACAAGCACTCAACCACTGAGCTACACCTACTCCCCCTGGCTCATAACTTTAAATGTCAAATATATGCTGATCATTCCCAAATTTATATTTCCAACCTGGACTTCTAGCTGAGCTTGTAGATTAAAGTGTCCCCTGGTTATTTCCATTTGAATATTTCACAAGCATCTCAAATTAAACATGTCTAAAACTGATAACTTGATATTTTCCCCCCAATTTTTTCCTTTCCCTTTCTTCCCCATCTCAGAACAAGTACCAGTTACTGGACAAGAAAGCTGAGAGTCATACCTTTCCCTCACCAACTCCACATTCAATTTATTATGGAGTCCTTTGGGTTCTACCTCCAAAATTTGTCTTGAATTTGTCCACATCACTTTATCTCCATTATCACTAACCTAGACCAAGCCACCATTGTCTCTTGTCTGAACTATAGAAATAGCTTCCCAAACGGTCTCTCTGCTCCCACTTTTGCCCCTATACAATTCATTCTCTACACAATAGCCAAAGTGGTCTTTCAAAAAAGTATATTGCTCATTTCATTCCCATGTATAGAACATTTTCAATAGCATTTAAAATGAAATTCAAATTTCTTGCCATGACTGACAAGGCCACTACTGTATCACCCACTTCATCTCCTGCAACTCCTTCCTTCTCACAATAAGCTCTGTTACCCTGACCTTTGTATTTGCATTTCGTTTTTTCGGGGAAGCCTATTTTTCTGGTCCTCCATCTCCTCCTGGGTGCAGCTTAAATGTTACTTCCTTAGAAATGCTTTCCCTGACCATCCAATTATAAACTGTTCCTCCTTCCCTCGTTATTCTCACTCAAATGCAAGCCCTATGAAAGCAGACCCTTTGTCTTGTTGGCTCCCCAGCATAGTACCTGGCATATAGTCAACACTCAATATTTGGTAAATGAATGAGGTCGTTTCTCTGAGGAGCTGAGTACAATGTACCCCTCTCTATGGGGATTAAGACTGGTGTGAAAAACAAACTGCATCAGACAAAGAGATGATTTTATTTAGGGCATTGCAACGAAGAGACTGTTCACTAGTAAGAAACATCTCAAAGAAAAGGAAGGGGGACTGGGGCTTATAGAGGCAAGTAGACAAGGGAGTCATTTGTGAGTCTTAAGGGAGTCATAAGTAAGGATGGAGACAGATTTTATCTGAGTCATTGAGAAGAGGTGGAGGTGAGTCTTAATTAGGAATATGCAAGAGCAAGAAAGGAATATGCCAGATCTTTCTCAGAACACGAAAGGGTGGGGGGTTTTGACCATGGTTGCTGTCCAGGAACACAGGGCTCAGATAAAGTTCAACACTGTCACTGGTTATCTTAGTTTCAGTACAGGAGATTATGCTGGATGTTTCAATCTGAAGATCAGTTTGGGGGTCCTACTCTAGGCATTCACTTTGGGGACCTATATTTGAGTTCAGTCTGAACAACCTGAGTGGGCAACCTAGGGTTGCCATTGCAGGTAAGTCAGTCTGGGGTCTTAGCCTGAAGGACTCAATCTTGAGACTTCAGTTTGCAGGTCAGTTTTAAGAAGCTCTGTTTGGGAGTCTTACTCTGGAGAACTAATTTTGGGGGCTCTGACTAGGGTAGTCAGTCTACTAGGCACAAAGGGCTCATTCTAGATGTGATAGGCTGATGCTATATCTGGAATTTTCCTCTGAATATGGTAGTATGAGTTTCATTTTGGGAGGCTCAGTATGTGGCCTCAGTATGGAGATCTGAAACTTAATTCTGCAGACGAAATCTCTTGTTTATAGCCTAGGGAGATTCTTCATGGGACTAAGGCAAGGTATTTTCTTCTGGGGTCATCATTTTGGGGCTTTGGACTAGAAACTGTTTGGACCACCTGCTTTATGATTTCCAGTTTGGGGGCTCAGTCTTGGCAGCTAATTCTGTGAATAAAACCTAAGGTTTTAAGAGTAATGGTTCAAACTGGTGGCTCAGTCTGGAGTCTGTCTGGGTTGTTTCTTCTTCCATACTAATCTGAGGGCTCATATTGGGGTATTAGTTTGGGTTTGAGACCCTGGAAATTCATCTGGAATCACTCAGGCTCCTGATTCAATCTGTAAGCTCATTCTGAAAATGAGAGTTGGGAGCTCAGTCTGAAGCAGTTTTGCTCACAGTCTTATGACGGGGGGCTTTTGTTAGTCCTGATCCTTTGAGAAGCAGACACTGAGATGGGATTAAATGTGCTAGGTTTTTATTAGTAGAAATGCCCATGAGAGAAAATGGTGAGGGTGTCATGAAGGCTGGGAGAGCCATCAGTATGCAATACAATCTGGCCCAAACTGAAGGAGAGCAGGAGGGAAAGTTGGTTCGACTTCTTGCTGTGCAAGAAAGCTTTGATCTGTCTGAGATTCCTTGAACCAAAGTCACCACAGCATCCCTACCGTACTCAGTCCTTGGCTGGGAGTAACTCCTAGGAATCATGGTTTCCTCACAAATGCTGGGGTGGATTTCATAACACAGCATATGGGGCCCTTGATCAATTATGCTTCCTGGAGTTTAAGATCTGTGAGATGCATTTTTATAACTGTCACAAAGCACATACCGGTTGTTGTCTCTAGAAATCTCTTCTAAGTAGGGGTGCCTATGCAGCTCACTTTCTGCATACGAGGTGAGGGCTCAATCTGGGCATGCTATTTGTGGACTCAGACATTAGGTTTTCAGTCTGAGGGAACCTGCTTCACAACAGGGACTCAGTCCATGTTTTCAGTGGGGAGATGAATCTGTGGCCTCTATGTGTCTGAAACGTCAGCCTGAGCCCACTGCCAGGATTTTCCTTCAGGGAGTTGAGTCTGGAGATTCAATACCATGTTTTTTTCCAGAGGCTCATTATGGGAAATGAGGGTTTATATATTGGCATTTCAGTCTTGGATTCATTCTATTGTCTCAGTTGGGAGAAGATTCAATTTGGGACCCTGATTTTTGGCGCCAAGTGAGTGGAGACTCAGGGCTTAGTCTGGGTGACTAAATCTGGGCCTTCTTTGGGAGGTTCAAATATTGGGAGCTCACCTGGGATATTTTAGCTTGAGGAGTCAAGCCTAAGAGTTCTTGATGTGATGGCCTCACCTAGGGATCACTCCAGTGGGCTCTCTCTTGGGATCCCAGGCTAGATTCTAACCTAATAATTTCCTTCTGGAATCACACTTGCACTCAGATACAAGTAGCTCAGTGTGAGAATTCAATCTGGGTTTCAGTCTTGGAGCTCAATCTGAGATCTCATTCTAGGGGTAGAGTTTAGTCTTAGACTTGGGAGTTCAGTCTTAGTATGTCAATGTAGCCATCTATATCTGAAGGCTCAGTCGAGGCTGAAATGTTTGCTCTAGAATAGAGTCTAGGGAGGGACACTTAATCTGGGATATATGAATTTATAATGTGTCCATGGATAGAATTTAGAGTGTCTGTGTATTTGGATGCTGTAACACTTTGGTATTATTTATGAATTAAAAAAAGAGATATAGATTATGTTTGTAAACTGGTCAGTTCCTTTGGTGTGATAACCCTTTGATTATATTAGATTCAGCTGAAACATCTGATTAAATTATGTTAAGATTAGGGCTTTGATTCAACCACATCATTAGAGTGCAACTCAGCTTTGAGTCCCAGCCCCCTTTGGGATAAAACAGATGCTCTCATGGAAGTAAACACACAGGAGAAGAACACAGAGGAACAGAGACAATTCCATAGACACGGCAGAGGCCTGAGGAAGAGAGAGAGAACCTGATACTCTACAGCTGAGTCTGGAAAGAATTGAGCCCTGGGGAGAAAGACAAAGCCTTATGCCAGCCTATAACTGAGATCAGAGGGAGCCAGGGCCATGGAACCTTAGGAGGAAGAGGAAGGCTGAATCCACACAGAGACCGGCAGCCATCTTGCTCCAATACATGGCAATAGACTTTGGTGAGGGAAGTAACTTACGCTTTAAGACCTTGTGACTGTAAGCTTCTACCCCAAATAAATACCCTTTATAAAACCCAACAGATTTCTGGTATTTTGCATCAGTATCCCTTTGACTAACAGAGATGAGAAAAAAATGCATCTTATTTTCACTAATATCTAATGAAATTGAGCATTTCTTTCAATAATGAATGTAGGCAGCCAGTCACAGTAGTATTAGAAGTACCTATGACTTTGTCACCAGATATTTTTTTTCTGGTGACAGAAAAGGACCATAAAGCTTCTAGGAGAAAATGTAGGGAAGCATCTACAAGATCTTATGATAGGAAATGGTTTCTTAGACTTTACACCCAAAGCACAAGCAATGAAAGAAAAAAAAGATAAATGAGACCTCCTCAAAATTAAATAATTTTGTGCTTCAGAAGACTTTGCAAAAAATTGAAAAGGCAACCTACTCAATGGGAGAAAATATTTGGAAACCAGACATCCTATAAACATTTAATATCCAGAATATATAAAGTGGAAAGCGGATGTGACTCAACTGATAGAGCATCCACCTACTATATAGGAGGTCCAAGGTTTGATCCCCAGGGCCTTCTGGCCCATGTGGTGAGCTGGCCCACATGCAGTGCTGCTGCACTCAAGGAGTGCCATGCCACGCAGGGACACTCCTGCATAGGGGTGCGCCATGCGCAAGGAGTGTGCCCTGCAAGGAGAGCTGCCCCATGTGAAAAAAGTGCAGTCCACACAGGAGTGGCGCCGCACACATGAAGAGCTGATGCAGCGAGATGATGCAACAAAAAAGAGATGCAGTTTCCCACTGCCTCTGGATAATGTAAGCAGATAGGAAGAACACACAGTGAATGGACACAGAAAGCAGACAATGGGGGGGGGGAGGGAAGGGGAGAGAAATAAATAAAAAATAAATCTTCAAAAAAAAAAAAAAAAGAATATATAAAGAAATCCTACCACTTAACAGTTGTATTAGCCAAAGGGGTGCTGATGCAAAATACCAGAAATCTGTTGGCTTTTATATAGGGTATTTATTTAGGGTAGCAGCTTAATTACCAGGTCATAAAGTGTAAGTTCCCTCACCAAAGTCTTTTGCCACATGTTGGAGCAAGATGGCTGCTGATGTCTGCCAGAGTTCAGGCTTCCTGGGTTCCTCTCTTCCAGCGTCTTGCTTCTCTCCAGGCTCAGGAGATGAGCAGACAGTGACCACAAATAACTGGGGTGGGGAGGGGAGGAGTGTGGGTAAATAAATAGAATAAATCTTTTAAAGAGCTGCTCTAAAAATATCATTTACACTCATCATTACTTTGAAATTACAATAGTCATTAAACCTGCTAGAAGATCATATTATTTAATGCATTAATATAAACATATATTATGATTAGTTTTATAATATTTCAATATAATTGGTTTCCTTTTTAATCCTATGTTTTATTTTATGCATTTAATAAACATCATTCTGGTAAGTGACCTATTGGGTTCACTAGATTGCTAGAGGGGTCCAAGGCACAAAAAAGGTGAATAAGTCTGTCACATAGGGTACTTATTGTTGGACTTAGTCTCAGGGGTAAATCTCAAGTTTCACTTGGAAGCCTACACCCCCTTATCCCACCTGCACTGCCCCAGTTCTCAGTCTGAGAATGCTTATCATACACCTTGTTGTTTCCAGCTTCTGTGTCTTTGCACACACAGTTTCCTCTGTCTGGAAGGCTCTTTCCTCGCTTTAGTATTCCTCCTCCCCTTTGTATAAACAAACTCCCATCATTTGGCAAAATTTCACTAAAACTTTAGTAATCAACTCAGGCATCATCTCCTCCAAGAGGCCTGCCTGCCACAACTTTCAAGGCTGGTTTAGGGGCCCCTCTGCTGGACTCGAAGGGCCTCTGTGCTACTTTCTCCTCTAGCATTGTACAAAGGTAGATTTAGTACAGAACTAATAAAACATAAGCCTCAGGGACCAACAATTGCCGAGGCTACTTCTGATTTTGCTTAGAGGGACTGCAAAATTATATTCACTTCAGGCTCTTCGACACATAGATTCCCTTGAGTACTGATCATACTATATGGTCCTTGGTCTGCCTTGCACATCAAACTTTTGGGAGCCCTCGAGCATCTGAACAAACTCCATGAGTCAGTAGTGTCCAGGACAGGTCCAGGCACAAAAGTGTCTACTGTTTGCTAATGTGGTCTAGTCCAAGGTTTGCAACTCTCACTATACAAGGAATCACCTACAATGCTTTTTTAAAACAACAGCATTATTGGGACATTGTTTACTTACTATAAAATTCACACGTTTAAAGTGTACAATCCAATGGTTTTTAGTGTATTTACAGAGTTATGCAATCATCACCATAATCTAATTCTAGAACATTTCATTACCCCAAAAAGAAACCTGCATCCATTAACAGTCACTCCCTACTTTTCCTCCCTCCCCCCAAACCCTGAACAACATCCAACCTACTTTCTGGCTCTATAGACTTGCCTATTCTGGACATTTCATATTAATGGAGTCATACAAAATGTGGTCTTTTTTGACTGCCTTTTTCACTTAGCATAACATTTTCAAGATTCATCCTTACTACTTTATTCCTTTTTATAGCTAAATAGTATTCCATTGTATTCCATTTGTTTATTCATTTCTCATTGGATGGACATTTAGGATATATCCATTTTGGGTTATTATGAATATTTGTGTACAAGTTTTTGTATGAACCTATGTTTTCAATTCTCTTAAGTATATACCTAGCAGTGGGATTGCTGGGTCATATAGTTACTCTATATATGACATTTTGAGGCACCACAAAACTTTTCTACTGTGGTTGCACTATTTTACATTTCCACCAGTAATGTATAAGGGTTCCAATTACTCCACATCCTTGTTAACACTTGTGATTTTCTGTTTATTTTTATTTTAGCCAACTGAGAATGTGTGAAGTGGGATCTCATATGGGTTTGTTGTTTTTGTTTTAAACTTTTTATTGTAGTATATACAACTCAAACTTTCTCATTTTAACTACTTTCAAGTGTACAATTCAGTGGAATTAATTGCATTCACAATATTATGCTACCATCACCCAATATTCATTTTCCAAATTTTTTATCACCTCAAATAGAAAGTCTGCATCCATTAAGCATTACATCTCCCTCTCCCCCTACCCTGATAACCTGTAATTTATCTGTATAAATGAATTTGCTTATTCTAGGTATTTTATGTAAGTGAGATCATACACTATATGTCTTTCTGTGTCTGACCTTTTACATTCAACATGATGTCTTCAAGGTTCACCCATGATGGAAAATTTTTTATAATTTTACTACTGAATAAAGTACATGGTTTAACTTGGGGTTTACTGTGTAGTATAGTTCCATGGATTTTTAAAAAAAAATTATGCTGTTACAATATATTCAATCTAACATTTCCCATTTTAATCATATTCCGTTATATATTTCAGCACTATTAATTGCACTCACAATGTTATGCTACCATTACTACCATCCATTGACAAAACATTGGCATAATTCCAAATAGGAATCCTGTACATTTTTTGCCATACTTTAAAAAAAACAAATCAATTTTATTGATACATATTAATAAAGCATAGAATTCATCCAAAGTGTACAATCAATGGTATTTGGTATAATCACATAGTTGTACATTCATCACTTCAATCATTATTAGAGCATTTTCATTATTTCAACAATAATAATAAACAAAAAACCCAAAAAAACAAACAAGAAAATATTTCACCTCTCAATGTTTCCCCTGCTGTACATAGCTGCTATTTCTAGCTATTCTTGCTCAATTATTTATTTATTTATTAAGCAGTTTTATTGAAATATATTCACTTACCATATAATCAGTGTTATGCATTCATCACCACAAAAAATTTGAGAACAATTTCATTACTCCAAACAGAAAAACTACATGTCCCTTATCATTTCTTCCCCAGCCCTACATAACCATGAATCTAATTTCATCTTTATAAATCAATTTATATTTACATTTTATATAAATGGAATCACACACTATGTTATATGATACATTTAGTTCATAGTAGTGCAATCATACAGTATTTGTCCTTTTGTGTCTGGCTTGCTTCACTCAACATAATGTCCTCCAGTTTCATCCATGTTGACACATGCTTTACAGCTTCATTTCTTTGTACAGCTGCATAATATTCCATCATGTGTATACTCCACATTTTGTTTATCCATTCATCAGTTGATGGACAGTTGATGGGTTGTTTCCAACTTTTGGCAATCATGAACAATGCTGCTGTTGGTGTGCAGATGTCTGTTTGTGTCATTGCTCTCATTTCTTCTGGGTATATACCCAGTAGTGGTACTGCAGAGTCATATGGAAATCAGTATTCAACTTCTTTAGGAACTGCCAAACAGTCCTTTACAGTGGCTATATAATTCTACTTTCCCACCAACAGTGAATAAGCGTTCCTATCTCTCCACATCCTCTCCAACACTTGTAGTTCTCTGTCTTTTTAACAGTACCCATTCTGATAGATGTGAAATGATATCTCATTGTAGTTTTTTTTATTTTCCCCTTCTCCCTCCCTACCTTTCCCCCTCCCCCTTCCCCTTCCCTGCTATTTTTGCTGTCTGTGTCTATTTGCTGTGTGATCTTCTGCATCTATATCTCTTTTTGTCTTCTTGTCCCTCTCCTCTAGGGTTCACCAGAATTCAATCCTGGGGAACTTTGATGTGGAGAGACGTTCCCTGTCAATTGTGACACCTCAGTTCCTGGTCTCTGCTGAGTTCCACCTTGACTCTCCCCTTTGTCTCTTCTGTTGCATCATTATCTTGTTGCATGACTTACTTGTGTGGGCACTCACCACGTAGGCACTCGGCTTGCTGCACATGAACTCAACTCACTGTATGAGCAATCAACTCGCCATGCAGGCTCTGGTTTGCTGTCCAGGCACGCATTCTCTTATTTTTTTCACCAGAAGGCCCCAGGGATTAAACCTGGGTCCTCCCATATGGTAGGTGGAGGCCATATCACTTGAGCCATATCTGTTTCTCTCACGGTAGTTTTGACTTGCATTTCCCTAATCATTAGTGATGAACAATTTTACATGTTTTTTTTCCATTTGTATTTCTTCTTTGGACAAATATGTATTCAAGTGTCTTTTGCACATTTTGAAATCAGATCATTTGTCTTTTTACTGCTGAGTTGTAACATCTCTTTATATATCATGGATATTAAATACTTATCTGACATGGGCTTTCCAAATAATTTCTCCCATTCAGTCAGCTGCATTTTCACACTTTTGACAAAGTCCTATGAGGTGCAAAAGCATTTAATTTTTTTTCTTTTTTTCTTTTTTTTTGTCTTTATATTTTTAATATTACGTTAAAAAAATATGAGGTCCCCATACAACCCCACCCCCCTCACCCCACTCTACCCGCCATAGCAACAATCTCCTCCATCATTATGAGACATTCATTACATTTGGTGAATACAATTCTGAGCACCGCTGCACCTCATGGTCAATGGTCCATATCATAGCACACACTCTCCCACAGTCCACCCAGTGGGCCAAGGGAGGACAAACAATATCTGGTAACTGTCCCTGCAGCACCACTCAGGACAACTCCAAGTCCCAAAAACACCCTCACATCTCATCTCTTCCTCCCACTCCCTACCCCCAGCAGCCACCATGGACACTTTCTCCACACCAATGCCACATTTCCTTTGACTAATAATCACAATAGTTCATGAATAGAATATCAGTAAGTCCACTCTAATCGATACTCTATTCCTCCATCCTGTGGACTTTGGAATGGTTGTGCCCACTCCACATCTTTATCAAGAGGGGGATTAGATTCCACATAGATGCTGGATGCAATCCTCCTGCTTTCAGATGTAGGCACTCTTGGCTCCCTGGTGTGGTGGTTGACCTTTTTCACCTCCATGTTAGCTGAGTGGGGTAAGTCCAATAAACCAGAGTGTAGGAGTTGCAAGTCTGTTGAGGCGCAGGGCCTGGCTATCACATTGTCAGCCCAGAGATTCAGGTCCCCTGGGTATACGTTAAACCACAGCACCAACTACAGTTCTGGTAAAAGTAACAGGAGAAGCTTGTGAAAAAAGATCACATCTGAGACCAGCTCCATCACACAGAAACACAACTCCAAAGTAGGGTGAACTAACATGGCACTGAACTCCATCAGCCATGACCGTAGAACGTGTGGGTCTCTGTAGCCCTCAGAAGAACCAATACCTGGGGTTGTATCTACTTTGTCTGTCTCTGGGACTCTGCTCAGGTGTGCATAAGGGCAACACCTCTGATAACCTCCCTGCTCTTTTTGAAGACTCATAGCCATATAAACTCATTTGTCCTTTCTATTTCCCCTTTTATTCAGGTCAAAAAGCATTTTTAACTCCTAGTATTATATGTAAACTGAGATATTCTGCTGGTCCGAGTTGACCCTTTTATTCAAGGTCATTTCCTAGTTATATCATCAACTGGTACTTGGTAGTGATCCCTCAGCACCAGGGAGGTTCATCCCCGGAGTCATGTCCCACGCTGGGGAGAAGGCAATGCATTTACATGCTGAGTTTGGCTTCGAGACTGACCACATTTAAGCAACACAGAGGCTCTCAGGAGGTAACTCTTAGGCACCCTGCAGCTCTAGGCCTTGTTCTTATATCAGGTGCACAGGCTCACAAGCATAGTCATTAGTATCAAGGGCTCATTGTTGGACCTTCCTTCTTTTTTGGTCTTTGCTGTTGCACTTGGGGGATTGTTGCTGTTCCTTTAGGGACTGTGACAGAGCTCCCCTGGCTAGGAACTCAGCACTCCCTCAGTTGTTGTTTTTAATTGTATCCACTATGAAAATATCCAGACATTTTTATGTACCCTGGATATATGCCCTGGAGAACTCCCTGCCAACCATGTGTACCCTGTCAATAACATCCCGCACCAGTATTCCTCCACTGCCGTTGTTGAACCTCTCTGTGATCCAAAACTTCTGCAAAAGTGAAGCCCAATATATTTCCAGGTTCCATTAAATAGTAAAATGGAATATAGTGATGAGTTTAAAGGTGAGATATAGAATACATATTAATTTAGAAAAATTAAGGTAAAAATAAATTGGGATATCAAAACATTTAAAAATGCAAAAGTTTTGTTTTTTATATTTTGCCTTCCATCACTGCAATAAGTGTTGCCTTGTATGCAAATTGGCAAGGCAACTACTTCCGTCTTTTCCTCAGTGTCTACGTCCTATCTTTTTCTTTTTTTTTTCCTAATTATTAAGCTTATCTTCACAAAGGTTTTAGAGCACAGTAATTCATATATACAATATACAGTACTCCCACAGATCCAACATAAAACCCTTCTCCCTTCCAGAGCAATAATCTTTTAACATATTCATACTATATTTACTGAAACTGATATACAGATATTGAGACAATAGCTTTCAAAAAAGGTAACATTTGTGTTTACATTGTGGTTTATATTTTAGACTATACAGTTTTCTAAATTTTTAGTTATCTTATGTTTTACATTATGATGTACATTTTAGCCTATCAGTCCCTATATATTTTTGGTGTAATTTAACATGTCTTATATCCATCCTTATGTACTCTTTTATTTTTTAATTTTTTTAAAGATTTATTTATTTATTTCTCTCCCCTCCCCCCCCCTCCACCCTGGATGTCTGTTCTCTTTGTCTACTTGCTGCGACTTCTTTTTTTGTCCGCTTCTGTTGTTGTCAGTGGCACTGGAATCTGTTTCTTTTTGTTTTGTCGTCTTGTTGTTTCAGCTGTCCATGTGTGCGGTGCCATTCCTGGGCAGGCTGAACCTTCTTTTGCACTGGGTGGCTCTCCTTACGGTGCACACTCCTTGCACGTGGGGCTCCCCTATGCGGGGACACCCCTACGCGGGGACACCCCTGCGTGGCAGGGCACTCCTTGCGGGCATCAGCACTGTGCATGGGCCAGCTCCACATGGGTCAAGGAGGCCCGGGATTTGAACTGGGGACCTCCCTAACCACCGGGCCAAGTCCGCCGCCCCATCCTTGCATACTCTTGTGGAACACTTTTGCCCACACAGTTACATTGGTTCCATCTATTCAATACCTCTTTCCCCTCCCCTTAGAGCCCACAGTGACACTCAATATTCATTGCTTGAAGGGCCATGTTTAGAGATACTTGCAACAGTGCTGAGGGTTTGACATGCTCAACTGCCCTAATGCACTGGGAGCCACCATTTCTCTTGAGAGATACAATTCCCTCTTTTTGAGGGCATCAGTCCTTCCCAGGATGTGGGTATACCTTCACTCTCATTATGTAGGTCTTTATCCAATGATATAACCCACTAGGGCAAAATGAGCATTCACATATTCCCGAGGAGCCTGTCCTGCATCAGATTATCCCCGTTTAGCATCTTAAACAGGGACCTTTCCTTATTATATTCTTGAAGGTTTTCTCAGCATTATACTCTCAACCAAATACCTGACAATCTCCTATATTCGTATTTTGCCCTACCCTCCGCCCAATTTCTTGGGCAATATTACCCATCCTCCCATCCCTATCCCCCTCAAGCCCGCAAAGCCCTACCCAAAGTTAACCCTTTGCCCTCATTTTATCCCTTCTTTGTACAAATACTTCCCTCCAGCTTATCATAGATTTCACCCATGTAGGTGTCAGCTTACATCCTTTTTCTACCCCCATTTTCCTTTAAGCCTATCATCCAGTCTCTAGCTCTCTGAGACAGCTTGGTTTACTTATTTCATATCATTGAGGTCATGTAGTATTTGTCCTTCAATGCCTGGGTTGCTTCACTCAACATAAGGTTCTCAAGATTCATCCATGTTATCAAGTGTGTTTGTAGACTATTTGTTCTTAAAGCTAAGTAGTATTCCATTGTACGTATATACCACATTTCATTTCTCCATTCATCTGTTGATGGGCATTTGGGTTGATTCCAACTTTTGGCAATAGTGAACAATGCTGATATGAACATTGGTGTGCATATATCGGTTTGTGTCCTTGTTTTCAGTTCTACTGGGTATATACCCAGCAGTGGAATTGCTGGGTCATTTGCCAAATCTATAGCTAGTTTTTTGAGAAACTGCCAAACTGTCCTCCAGAATAGCTGGATCCTTCTGCATTCCCACCAGCAGTGGATGAGTGTTCCCATTCCTCCACATCCTCTCCAGCATTTGTATTCTTTTGTTTTTTTCATAGCTGCCAATCTTATGGGAGTAAGATGGTATCAGTCATTGTAGTTTTGACTTGCATTTCCCTAATAGCTAGAGATTTGGAGCATTTTTTCATGTGCTTTTTCCATTTGTATTTCTTCTTTGGAGAAGTGTCTGTTTAAATCTTTTCCCTATTTTTAAAATGGGTTGTTCATCTTTTTATTTTCGAGGTATAGGAGTTCTTTATATATGCAGGTTATATGTCTCCTATCAGATAAATGGTTACCAAATATTTTCTCCCATTGTGTAGGCTCACTTATCACTTTCTTGATAAACTCCTTGAAGGTACAGAAGGCTTTAATTTTGAGGAAGTCCCATTTATCTAGTTGTTCTTTTACTGCTTGTGCTTTTGGTGTGAAGTTCATGAAGCCATTTCCTATTACAAGGTCCTGTAGATGCTTCCCTACACTGCTTTCCACTGATTGATGTGCCTATTTTTATGCCAGTACCATGTTCTTTTGACCACAGTAGCTTTGTAATATGTTTCAAGGTCAGGTATTGAAATTCCTCCCATGTCGCTCTTCCTTTTTAGAATGCTTTTATCTGTTCAGGTGCACTTTCCTTTCCAAATGAATTTGGTAATTGCCTTTTCTATTTCTGTAAAGTAAGCAGTTGGTATTTTGATTGGTATTGCATTGAATGTATAAATTAGTTTGGGTAGGATTGACATGTTCACGATACTTAGTCTTCCAATCCATGAACATGGAATGACTTTCCATTTATTTAGGTCTTCATTGATTTCTTTAGTTTTGTAGTTTTCTGCAGATAGGTACTACATTTCATTGGTTAAATTGATTCCTAGGTATTTGAGTCTTTTTGTTCCTATTGTAAATGGAACTTTCACCCCGATTTCCTCCTCAGATTGTTCAATACTAGTGTACAAAAACATTACTGATTTTTGCATGTTGACCTTGTGTCCTGCCACTTTCCTGAACTCATTGATGAGCACAATTAGCTTTTTTGTAGACATTTAAGAATTTTTAAAATATAGGGTCATGTCATCCAGAAATAGTGAGAGTTTTACTTCTTCTTTTCCTATATTGATGCCTTTTACTTTTTTTTTTGTCTAATTTCTTCAGCTAGAACTTCTAGTACAATGTTGAATAACAGTGGTGAAGTGGGCATCCCTGTCTCATTCTTAGTCTTAGAAGGAAAGCTTTCAGCCTTTCCCCATTGAGGACATTGGTGACTATAGGTTTTTCATATATGCCATTTATCATATTGAGGAATTTTCCTTCTATAACTACCTTTTTTTCCTTAAGTGGGCTATATTTTTTTCTTTTTTATAATTTTTTTTATATAAGCAGTAAGTGCAGAGCAATAGTTGTGAACTTACAAAACAAATATATATAACATCCACAGGATTCTCATAACCACCCTACCACCAATATCTTGCATTGCTGTTAACATTTCTAACTAATGATTAGTGCATTGTCAAAATATTACTACTAACTAAAGTATTTTTCTCCCAACCCAACCTGTTATTATTATTATCTTTATATCATTTGTATATGAAGATACATAAACAATAAGTGTATAGTAAAAGTTGTGAACTTACAAAACAAACATGCATAACATCATACAGGGGTCCCATCATACATCAACCCTCCACCAACACCTTGCATTGTCATGAAACATTTGTTACAAATTGTGAAAGAATATTGTCAAAGTCTTACTACTAATTATAGCCTTAGCTTACATTTGGTGTATTTTCCCCCAACCCATCCTATTATTATTTTTTAAATATATTTTTTATGACAGAAGTTGTAAACTTATAAAACAATCATGCACATGCGCAGAATTCCCAAACAATATCCTTCTATCAACATACCACACTGTAACATTTATTATGGTTAAGATAATATCATCTGATTGTTATCAAATCCACAGTGTACATTTTTTACCTTCTCTATTTTTAAAAAAATGTTACATTAAAAAAATATGTGGTCCCCAAATACCCCCCACCCCCATCACCCCACTCCTCTCACATCAATAACCTCTTTCATCTCCATGGCACATTCATTTGGCACACATTTTCCATACTGCCCCATTATCGACACAGTACCTCTTTGGCATAGATACAAGAAAATTATAGGGAAAAACGGACTTTGGCCCAGTGGTTAGGGCGTCCGTCTACCATATGGGAGGTCCGCGGTTCAAACCCCGGGCCTCCTTGAACCATGTGGAGCTGGCCATGGGCAGTGCTGATGCACGCAAGGAGTGCCATGCCACGCAAGGGTGTCCCCCCCGTGGGGGAGCCCCACGTGCAAGGAGTGCGCCCGTGAGAAAAGCCGCCCAGCGTGAAAAGAAAGAGCAGCCTGCCCAGGAATGGCGCCGCCCACACTTCCCGCGCCGCTGACGACAACAGAAGCGGACAAAGAAACAAGACGCAGCAAATAGACACCAAGAACAGACCACCAGGGGAGGGGGGGGAATTAAATAAATAAATAAATCTTAAAAAAAAAAAAAAAAGAAAATTATATTATTACTTCTAACTACAGTCCATAGGTCATACCAGTTGTATTTTTCCCATGCTTCTCCACATTCCTCCCACCCTGTAGTAGTGATGTATATTTGCTCTAGCTCACAAAGGACACCCTTGCATCTATACCATCAACCAAAATTCTCATGCACCTCCTGATTTACTGTGTTATTCAGTTCCTAGATAATCTTCTAGCATTCTGTCTGTTGGCACTTATATACCTAGACGATTTTCAGCCACATCCCCATTTATAAACTAGCTGTTATTCATTATTTGTTAACATCCACTCTATACATTTCACAGTAAAGCCGATTAAAATTCCTACATACATTAAACATCAGTAGTCCATCTCAGTCCTTCTCTTTTCCCCTTTAAGAACCCCCACCTACCACCAGGTCTTGAAGATATTTTCCTACAATTTCTTCTAGAATCTTTATGGTTCTTAATTTCATTTTTAGGTTTTTGATCCATTTTGAGTTAATTTTTGGGTAAGGTGTAAGATAGGGGTCCTCTTTCCTTCTTTCAGCTATGGATATCCAGTTCTTTCAGCACCATTTGTTGAATGGACTGTTCTGCCCAAGCTGTGTGGGTTTGACAGGCTAGCCAAAAGTCACTTGACCATACACATGAGGGTCTGTTTCTGAACCATCGATTTGGTTCCATTGGTCTATGCAACTGTCTTTATGCCAGTACAATGCTGTTTTTACCACTATAGCCAGGTAATATGATTTAAAGTCTGGAGATGAGGGTTTGCTTCTCCTTTTTAAGATGTTTCTGGCTATTCAGGACACCTTACCCTTCCAAATAAATTTGATAATCATGTTTTCAATTTTTAAAAAATGCTGGTGGAATTTTTTATCAGGATTGCATTGAATCTGTATATCAATTTGAGTAGAATTGACATCTTAATGGTATTTAGTCCTCTAATCCGTGAGCATGGAATGTTCCTTTTTGTTGGTGTCTTGGCATCTGGCTTAATAGAGTATTTATTCTGGGTGCAGTTTTTCTCTTTACTTTAGGGTTTCCTGCCCAGTCTCCCTTGATGGTTGTGCAGTAGGAGCCAAGGATGTAGTTGGTGCTGTAAGCTGTGGAGGCTTGAGCTGTCCTCATTGCTTCTCCCAACCTTCTTTGCCAGGGGTAGGGACAGAGTCACAGCTGTATAGAATAATCCAAGTTGTACAGGCCTAGACTGTATTTGCCCAGAGAAACTGATGACACTTCACACCCTTTTCTCTCCTTCCTGGGGTGGGGATAGAGCTGCAGGTGTGGGCAGCAATCTCTGCACTGCAGGTCCAAGAAGACTATAGTTGCTCCAGTAGTCTTCCAATTATTCAGTCTCTGCCAGCCAAAGGTACCTGCAGTTACCTGGATAGGCAGGGCCTGCCAGCCTCCTCCCTGCCAGAGGTGGGGCTGAAGCCTAGTCAGGGCTATAGGCTGATCTGGGTGAAAAAAACTGTTTCCTACCTTCACCGTGATTTTCAGTCAGCCAGGCTTCAGCTCATGCTGGGGGCAGAGTCAAAATGGCAGCCACCGGCCTCTTTCTGACTTGCACAGATTCGCACCCTAGCTGTTCCTAGGGTTATATCTTAGCCAGCTGAGTCTACTAATCAGTAGCTGAAATCTGTGGCCTACCTTCTCCTCCTCCCCTGTTTCTGGGAAATGGACATTCCAATCCAGCCACAGAATAGCTCCTGGGGCAGCTTGCACTGCCAAAGTAGGATAATCACTGGCCTTCATGACTTGGCCAGTAATTTCCTGGAGATGCTGGTGCATGTTCCCCCAACTTCCTCCCTCCCAGAGGTAGGGTTGGGGCTTAGTCTAGAGCTGCAATCTGACCTGGATGGAAAGAAACTGGTCCCTAACAGCACTGTGAATTTCAGCCCACCCCACTTCTCCTTAAGCCAAGAGTGGATTTAAGATGGTGGCTACCATCCTTTTTCTGACTCTGGCATGTTCAAAGTTTAGCTGTTCTGAGTAGTATACTTTAGCCTGCTGAATTTACTCATCAGTAGCTGCAGTTGATGCCCAACTGTCCTTTCCTCCCCCGTTTTTGGGAAGTGGAGCTTTCTATTCTAACCATGGAACAGCTCCTGAGGCAGCTTGTGCTTCCAGTGGAGGATGGGCACTGACCTCTGTGGCATGGAGTGCTCTACTTATGAATCTTCTTTGCAGATGGGCAGTCTTCTCCTTCCATTCCTTCAAGAATATTGCAGGGTGCTCTTCTGGTCTCCTGGAGCCCCCAAACAAGTGCTTAAGCTAGCTCCAGATAGCCCTGGGTGTTTACTAACTGCCCTGTTGCAGGAGCTGACTCTACGATCTCCTTATTCTGCCACCATCTTGCTGGTGTCTCCCTCAATTGGTTTGGGAAGTTTTCTGCTATTATTTCCTCCAACACTCCTTCTGTCCCCTTTCCCTTCTCTTCTCCCTCTGGAATGCCTATAATGCATATGTTTGCATATTTTGTGTTGTCATTCAGATCCCTAAGTCCCTGCTGGTTTTTTTCTATCTTTTTATTGATCAATTCTACTACCTGTTTGATTTCAGATGTACTGTCTTCATATCACTAATTTTTCCTCTGCCTCTTCAAATCTTCTGTTATTAGCTGAAAGTGTGTTTTTTATTTCTTGGATTGTGCCATTCATCACCAACATATCCTTTACCTTTTTGTGTATGTTTACAATTTCTTCTCTATGCTTGCCAAGTGTTTTCTTATTATCCTTAATCTCTTCCTTCACTTCATTAAGTTGGCCCATGATATTTTTTTGGAGAGTTTTGATTAGTTATTCTATGTTCATTTCCTCTTCCTGGTTTTTAGTTTGTTCATTGGATTGGGTCATGTCTTCCTGATTATTGGTATGATTTGTAATTTTTTGTTGCTGTCTGGTCATCATTTTATCTTGATGGGTTTGTTCAGTTGATTAGCTCCTCTGTGTAGTCTCCTGTTTTATTTAAGTGCTGTTTGTGTGTGTGTGTGTGTGTGTGTTAAGTCTTCTCTTTAACACTTTATTCTTCTTATTCTATTTCCTTGTTATTGTCTAAGTTCCCTTGAAGGAAAAAGATTAGGGCAAGGGATAGCAAAAGAGGTAAGAAAAGAAAAAGTATAATAGTAGTATTGATAGTAAATGTTAGCAGAAGAACCATATAAGACCTAGGAGAATGAATATTAAACTCATGTAAACTGTGTAGAGTTATAGGAATTAAAAAGTGGAGTAGTTACAATGAGATGGGAAACTGAATATGGAGAAGAATATAGTATGAATTAAAAGACCAGTGTGATAAAGAGAGAGGGAAAGAGAAAAGGAAAATAACATAAAGAGTGAATAAAATATAGAAAGCAGAATAGATGTGTTAGAAATAAAAAGCCAGAAAAATTGGGGGCTAAACAAAAAGACATGGAATGTAAGAGTAACAACAGAAGACGGAAGATTGAAAGATGTAAAGAAAAGAAGATAGCTGTTGATAGCTAAAATCAGTACACACAGAAAAGAGGAAATCAAGGTTGAGGTAGCACAGCAAAGAAGAAACACTGCCAGCAGCACCTAATAGAAAAAAAGAAAAAAAAAAGGAGTGTGTGTATGGAGGGATAAAGAGGAAGGAAAGACAAGAAAAGAAACAAACAAACAAAAATCAGACAAGCCCTCCAGCAAGGAATCCTCTTTGCAATTGAATAAACTGATTAGAAATCTTTCCTTCCTTCCCCCTTTCTCCTTTCCTCACTTCCCTCTCTCCCAAGGCTGCAGGAAGGCTGTGTGAGAGCTCCACTCCAAGACTCAAATGGGACCCTGGTGAACCAACTCAGCACAGAAAATAATGACTCAGTCTCTTTGAGAGAGAGCACCCACACCTTCCTGGGAACCCTAAATATGCTCTTGGAAGCCTACAAAGCACTTCTGACTGTTACTGGATTTTGTTGAGGTTCTTGACTATGCTGCAGAAATGAATTTCAAGAGCACATTGGGTGAGTTAGGCCAGTATTTTATTCAAGTAAGGAGGGACAAGAAATGGGAGAAAATAACAGATCAGGCATCTCAGGTAGAGAGGAAGAGGCTGAAAAGTGATAAAGAGGGTTGATTTACAGACAATTCCCCATTATAGGTTATAAATGCCCAGGTTTTACTTCCCTGGCCACATGGCAGAGGAAAAATGGTGAGAGTGGTGCACAGAGGGTAGGAACAGGGGTCCACAGGTGAGAGACTGCATGAGAGAGAGTGAGCTCAGGCCTTGCTCTTGCCTTTTTGAAATGTTAATTATCCCACCCCTTTGCTAATGGCAGTAGAGGAGAGTTCCAGCTGTTTACCGTTTTGATTGATTATCTCCCCATCAGTCTCCCATGAGGGCCTAATGATAAAGTCCTTGGGGAATATCTGAGGCCTCTCCTGGCTTCTGGAGGAAGTCTTTTTTCAGTGGCAGAATCTTGGGGAGGGTCTTCCAGCAGCCATCTTGGGGTATCGATGTCCACATGTACTCTCTGCCAGGTTCCAGATCCATCTATTCATTCCCTATTTTACTAGCTGGCTTCATTACTACCGTCCCCCTCCCTTAAGTGTGTTGCATAGGACTAGTTAATTGCCTGATTCCACCTTCTCCCAGACCAATTTTCCCTATCCCAGGGTGTTTAGGTAAATCAGGCTACCTCAGCAGATTCACCTCTCATCTCTTCCTACCCTCTCCCCAAGCTAGCTGGCATGCTCCTCCAAGCTCAAAATGGGGGGACTAGACAATTGAGTATGCACTCCTCGGGTCCCTCTGCACCCCTCACCAGAACCCTTCCACTCTCAGAGTTTCTCCAAGACTGGTGGGCTCAGGGAATGCCAGGGTTCAGGGAGAGCTGGCTTCAGGGAACTTGGGCTTGGAGGACATGGAATTTAGGGAATGTGGGTTTGGGGAATGCAGGGCTCGGGGAAAGCAGGTTCGTGGATTGTGGGTTTGGGGAATGTGGGGCTCAGGGAATGCCACCGTGTAACTGGCGGTATTCAGGGAATGCCACAGCCACCTGCCCTAGGTTTAGCCTTCCCACAGCTTCAGGTACAAGCACCAGAAACCTGCGGTTTTACCTTAAGCAATCACTCCTTTTGTCACACTCTCTCCAGATGGACGTCCAGAAGCCTCCTGCTTTGTGGGTTCCCAAAACAGCTCACTTAAGCAGGATTCTGTCCCCACTCAGCCAGGTTTTTTTTGCAGGAGAGATGATGAGGGTGCACTCACTCAGATGCCATCTTGCCCCCACTGGTGTCTCTATTCCTATTTTTTGAAGTTTTTTAAAAAATCAAGAATAGAAGCTGGAACTTGTCAAATGTCTTTTCTGCATTTTACACTCACCATTATATTTGAAGGACAATTTTGCTGGATAAAGAATTCTCAGCTGGCAGCTTTTCTCTTTCAATATCCTAATTGTTTCATACCACTATCTTCTCACCTCCATGGTTTCTGAAAAGAAATCCACGCTATGTCTTACTGAGTGTCCCTTGTATGTGATGTTTTGCTTCCCCTTGCTGCTCTGAGAAATTTCTCTTTATGTTTGGCATTTGACCTTCTGAGTAGTATGTGTCTTGGAGTAGATCTATTCCCATTTATTCTGATTGGGATATGGTGTGCTTATTGGACATATACATTCATTTCCTTCATGAGAGTTGGGAAATTTTCAGGTATGGTTTCCTCAAATACTCTTCTGCCCCTTTTCCTTCTGGAACTCCTTTTCTCCTTCTGGAACTCCCATGACATGTATGTTGTTTTGTTTTGTGTTGTCATTCAACTCTCTGAGCCCCTGCTCAATTTTTTTTCCATTCTTTTCTCTCTTCAATTTCAGCTGTTCTTTCTTCTGTATCACTTACTCTTTCTTCTATCAAGTCTGCTGTTGTATGCCTCTAATATGTTTTTGATCTCACCTATTGTGTCTTTCATTCCCATGACTTTTACTTTTCTGTTCAGGAGTTAAAACTCTTCTTTGCACTCACTCAGTATCTTCTTGATGTCATTTATCTCTTTAACCATATTGTCTTTAACTCATTCATTTGATTTTGGAAATTTGAGCACATCTCGCTGATTATTTCTCTCAAATCCTGTGTCTCTTCTGGTGCTTTGATATATTCCTTTCCTTGGGCCTTGTCTTATATTTTCTTAGTATGGCTCATACATTTTTGCTGATGTCTAGGCATCTGATTAAGATGTAGTTTTCTCAGCTGCTCAATTTCTTTCTCTTTTGTAGGGATTTAGTGGCAGGAGACTGTATGTTATCACTGTTGTTTGCTTCTTGGCTCAATCTGGATTGTTAGGATTGTCCCTGCTATTTGCTGAAAACTGGGCACTAGACCCAGTAATTGGTTGTAGACTCACTTTCTAGTGCCTTGGGGAGGGAGGCTATAGAGGCCAGGAAAAGCCTCTCCTACTTATTTTTAATTTTCTTACATTCACTTCCTTTGTTTGCCAGAAGATGGCACTCTTTGGCAGCTTTCAGTTCAATGCCATTTTCCCAGAAGTCCTGAGTTAATTTTTATGTGTTGTAAGGTTGGGGTCCAAATTCATTCTGTTGCATACCCAAGAACCATTTGTTGAGAAGACTGTTCTTTTCCCATTGAATGATCTTGGCACCCCTGTTGAAAATCAGTTAAAAAAAAAAAAAAAGAAAATCAGTTTACTATGGATATGTGGGTTTATTTCTGGACTCTCAATTCTATTTCTTTGATCTATATATGTATCCTTATGCCAGTACCACACTGTTTTGATCATTGTAGCTTTGTAGTGTGTTTTGAAATTGAGAAACGTCTCTCAACTTTGTTCATCTTTTTCAAGATTGTTTTGACTATTTGAGGTCTTTTGCATTTTTATATGAATTATAGGATCAGTTAGTTCATTTCTGCAAAGAAATTGAATTATACTGTATGTAACCTTCGGGGATAGTTGTTTGTTGTTGTTGTTGTTTTCCTTTAGCATAATTCCCTGGAGAGTAATCCAAGTTTTTGCATGTAGCAATAGTTTGTTCCTTCTTATTGCTGAGTAGTATTCAATGGTATGGATGTCCCACAATTTTTTATCCATTCACCTGTTGAAGGATATCTAGGCTGATTCCAGATTTTAGCTATTATAAATAAAGTTGCTATGAAAATTCGTATACATGTTTTTGCATCAACGTAAGTTTCATTTCCCTGGGAAAAATGTTGAGAAGTGCAATTGCTGGGTTGTATGGTATTTGTATATTTAGCTTTTTTAAACTCTGTGAAACTGTTTTCCAGAGTGGTTGTACCATTTCACATTCTCATCTGCAACCTATGAGTGATCCAGTTTCTCTTCATCTTGGCCATCCTTTGGTGTTGTCGCTGCTTTTTTTATTTTAAAGATTTATCTTTATTTATTTCTCCCCTGCCATTTTACTCCATTGTTTGCCCTCTGTGTCTGTTCACTGTCTGTTCTTCTGCGTCTGCTTGTATTCTCATTAGGCAGCTCCAGGAACTGATCCTTCCAGAGTAGGAGAGAGGTGATTACTCTCTTGCACCACCTCAGCTCCCTTATTCTGCTACCTCTTCTTTTTTTCTCCCCTCTTCCCCTTTCCCCCCCTGCTACCTCTTCTTATTTTCTTTCCTCTGTGTCTCTTGTTGCATCATCTTGCTGCACCAGCTCTATGTGTTGGCTGACACTCCTGCATGAGGCAGCTTTCCCGTGTGGTGTGACATTCGCACAGAGGGTGGCACTCCTGTGCAGGGCCGCATTCCTGAATGGGCTGGCACTCTATGTGGGCGAGCTCGCTATGTGGGCCAGCTTGCCCTCACCAGGAGTCCCTGGGCATCAAACCCTGGACCTCCTATATGGTAGGTGGGAGCCCAGTTGGTTGAGCCACATCCATTTCTCTGTCACTGTTTTTATTTTAGTCATTCTGAGAGGTGTGTAGTGATATGTCACTGTGATTTTTTAAAAAGATTTATTTATTTTTTAAAATTTCTCTTCCCTTCCCTGCCCACCACCCCAGTTGTCTGCTTTCTGTGTCCATTCACTGTGTGTTCTTCTGTGTCTGCTTGTATTCTTGTCAGCAGCACTGGGAATCTGTGTCTCTTTTTGTTGCATCATCTTGCTGCATCAGCTCTCCGTGTGTGCAGTACCACTCCTGGGCAGGTTGCATTCTTTTCATGCTGTGCGGCTCTCCTTGAGGGGTGCACTCCTTGCACGTAGGGCTCCCCTATGCGGGGGACACCCCTGCATGGCAGGGCACTCCTTGTGCACATCAGCACTGTATGTGGGCCAGCTCATCACATGGGTCAGGAGGCCCTGAACTTGAACCCTGGACCTCCCAACTGGTAAGCAGATGCTCTATCCGTTGAGCCAAATCTGCTTCCTGTCATTGTGATTTTTTTAAGATTTATTTTTTAATTATTTCTCTCCCTTTCCTGCCACCCCAGTTGTCTGCTCTCTGTGTCCATTCACTGTGTGTTCTTCTGCGTCCGCTTGTATTCTTGTCAGTGGCACTGAGAATCTGTGTCTTGTTTTTTTGAGTCATCTTGCTGTGTCAGTTCTCCTTGAGTGTGGTGCCACTTCTGGGCAGGCTGCACTTTTTTTTGCATGGGGCGGCTCTCCTTACAGGGTGCACTCCTTGTGCTTAGGGCTGCCTTATGTGGGGGACACCCCTGCATGGCATGACACTTCTTGCACGCATCAGCACTGTACATTGGCCAGCTCACCACATGGGTCAGGAGGTCCTTGGTTTGAACCCTGGACCTCCCATATGGTAGGCAGATACTCTATCCATTGAGCCAAATCTGCTCCCTTTTTTTTTTAAATCATCCTTGTGATATTGATATGCTTTTTTCTAATGGCTAATGATGTTGAACATCTTTTTCATGCTTATTCATCATCTCTATATCCTCTTGTATGAAAGGTCTGTTCATGTCTTTTGCCCATTTTCTAATTGAATTGTGTTTTTTTCTGTTGAATTTGGATAGCTCTTTATTATATTCTGGATACTAATCTTTGTTTTTGTTTTTTGATATGTGGTTGGCAAATATTTTCTTCCAGTCTATAGCTTGTCATCTTCTTATCAAGGTTTTTCACAGAGGAAAAGTTTTTAATTTTTTTTTTGTTTTTCAAAAGTTTTTAATTTTGATGTTCAATTTATCAATGTTTCTTTTTATGGATCACGTTTTTGGTGTTAAGTCTAAAAACTCTTTTGCCCAGTCCTTGATCCTGAAGATTTTATCCTTTTTTTCCTCCTAAATATTTTATAGTTTTACATTTATATTTAAGTGTATCATCAAGTTGGAGTTTATTTTCATGTAAGATGTGAGGTTTAAGTCTACATTAATTTCTTTTACCTATGGCTATTCGATGGCTCCAACACTGTTTGTTGAAAAGGCTGTCTTTCCTCCACTGAATTGCTTTTGCACCTTTGTCAAAATCAGTTGGGCATATTTGTGTGCATCTATTTCTGAGTTATCTATTGTGCACTATTGATCTATGTGTCTATCCCTCCATGAATAACACAGAGTCTCAATCACTGTACCTATATAATAATCTTGAAATTGATAGACTGATTCCTCCCACTTTATTCTTCCTTTCCAGACTGTTCAGCTACCTAGGGCTTGTGCCTTTCCATATACACTTTATAATAAGCCTGTCTATGACTAGGAAAAGCCTTTCTGAGAATTTTATAAGACTTTCATTAAACCTATAGATTAATTTAGAAAGAATTGACATCTTTACTATGTTTAGTCTTCTAATCCATATACAAGGTATGTTTCTCCATTTATTTACATTTTTTATTTCTTTCATCACCATTTTATAATTTTTGGCATACAAATCCTATACATATTAAGTGTATGCCTATATAGTTCTTTCTTTTTTTGGAATGATTGTAAAAGATATTGTGTTTAAATTTTGGTTTCTGTGTGCTTGTTGTTGGAATAAAAAAATGCAATAATTTTGTATGTTGATCTTGCATCCTGCAACCTTACTGAATGTACCTATTACTTCTAGGAGGGTTTTGGGGGTAGATTTCTTTGGATTTTCTACAGAGACAATTATATCATCTACAATATTTGGGTTTTTTGTAGATGCTTTTTATTAAGTTGTAATTTCCTTCTATTCCTAATTAGCTGAGAGTTTTTACATAAATAGATGTTGTTTGTGTAATGCTTTTTATGTCAATTGATAAAATATGATTTTTCTTCTTTAGCTTTTTAATATGGTAGATTTTATTGATTGATTTTCAAATGTTGAACCAGTCGTGCATATCTGGAATAAATTCCACTGTCTCATAGTATACCATTCTTTTTATACATTGTTGGACTAAATTTACTGTTGAGCTGAATTAGAGGACTTTTTATGGGTTTTAATTTCACAGGTTTGATTTCTTCCTTTTTTCTTTCCTTCTCTCTCTTTCCCTGCTTCAGGTATGGCCCTTATATTTTGCCTTACAAATAAGAGTGAAAAAGACATACTTATTTGAAAATATTAATTTTAATTGCTATTTTTGATGAAATTAAATATACAAAAAGCAGGGTTAATGTGCATTTTCCTAGGGATAGGGTCCAGAGGTAGCATCAAATCGTTAAAAAGCCAGGGAATTAAACAAAGGCCATGGCTGGGCATGCTCATGATGCCCAATATTTTTTCTCAAGTATTTTCTCTGAGCTCCAGATCCAGATCTCCAGTTACATACTGGACATCTCCCTGTGAATGTCCCATTAGTCCTTTAAATTCAATAAGTCTCACCAAACTCATCCTCTTCATTCCCAAACTTGTTTCTTCTTCCATGTTTCCTACCTTAAATCGGTGGGATGACTAGCCACACTATCACCCAAACCAGGAACTTTGGAGTTGTCTCGAACTTCTCCATTTAAGTCCTGATGACTCTACAAGTAGAGACCTTTCAGATTAGTCTCCTCCCCTCCAACTCCACTGCCATCTCCCCAACTCAGGTCTCAACATCTCTCTTCTTGATTATTGTATTTGCCTCTCACAACTCCAATTTTCCTTCTCTAGTCCACCTGCTACAATGATTTATAGCATTTCCTGATTTCTGTTATGTAAATATTCCTATCATGGCTAATTTCAAGCTACTAATATGATATCAACTGGCTTGCAAAATTCCAGAAATTTTGAAAATTGACTTTCTTGTGAGCTGGTAGAGGCCACCTCCAGAAAACCAATGTGACACAGCTGAATCTTTGTAACATGAAAATTTTACCAGGTCATTCTTCTAATTAAAACTTTTTCAGGGTTCTCCTTCACCCACAGGATAAAACCCAAGTTCTTTGGTTTACCATTCACATTTCTTCATGATTTAGTCACTGCTGACTTCACCAGCTTTATCTTTTTTTTTATCTTTAGTCTTAAGTTTTATTTTGAGAGATCATCTTTATTTTCTTCTGTAATAAACTTAACAGGTATCCACCCATTCGGTCAGATTTATTTATTCTTTAGCAGTTGAAGCATTAAATGGTGACAGTCTTCATATTCAATTCTTAATAGTGCTGTATTCATTAAATAGAGATTTACACTTGTCTGTCTAGTGAACTTTAACTTCTCCTTCAAGTCTCAGTTTAAATCTATTGGCCCCAAATAACTATTTATTAAATGGTAGAGAGAGAAGAAAAGAAAAAGAGAGGAGAAAGAAAAAGAGAAGAAAAGAAAAAGAGATTCTCATGGAGGAAAAAAAACCCCTGAGAATAAGGCATTGAAGGACAAATACTACATGACCTCAATGATATGAAATAAATAAACCAAGCTGCCTCAGAGAGCTAGAGACTGGATGATAGGCTTAAAGGAAAATGGGGGGTAGAGGAAGGATGTAAGCTGACACCTACATGGGTGAAATCTATGATAAGCTGGAAGTAAGTATTTGTACAAGGAAAGGATAAAATGGGGGAATAGGGTAACCTTTGGGTGGGGTTTTGCGGGCTTGAGGGGGGCTAGGGATGGGAGGATGGGTAATATTGCCCAAGAAATTGGGGAGAGGGTGGGGCAACATATGAACATAGGAGATTGTCAGGTATGTGGTTGAGAGTATAATGCTGAGAAAACTTTTTCAAAAATATAATAAGGAACGCTACCTGTTTAAGATGCTTAAAGGGGATAATCTGACACAGGACAGGCTCCTAAGGAGTATGTGAATGCTCATTTTGCCAAAGTGGGTTATATCATTGGATAGAGACCCATATAATGAGAGTGAAGGTATACCTACATCCTGGGGAGGACTGATGTTCTCAAATAGAGGGAATTGTATCTCTCAAGAAAAATGGTGGCTCCCAGTACATTATGGCAGTAGAGCATGCCAAGCCCTCAACATTGTTGCAAGTATCTCTGAACATGGCCCTTCAAGCAATGAAGATTGACTGTCACTGTGGGCCCTAAGGGGAGGGGGAAAGAGATATTGAATAGATGGAACCAATGTAATTGTGTGGGCAATAGAAGTGTTCCACAAGAGTACGCAAGGATGGATGTAAGACATGTTAAATTACACCAAAAATATATAGGGGCTGATAGGCTAAAATGTAAATCATAATGTAAAACATATGATAACTAAAAATTTAGAAAATTGTATAGTCTAAAATATAAACCACAATGTAAACACAAATGTTACCTTGTTTGAAAGCTATTGTCTCAATATCTGTACATCAGTTTCAGTAAATATAGTATGAATATGTAAAAAGATTACTGCTCTGGAAGGGAAAAGGGTTTTATGTTGGATCTGTGGGAGTACTGTATATTGTATATATGAATTACTGTGATCTAAAACTTTCATGAAGATAAGCTTAATAATTAGGGGAAAAAAAGAAAAAGATAGGACGTAGACACTGAGGAAAAGACAGAAGTAGTTGCCTTGCCAATTTGCATACAGGGCAACACTTTTTGCAGTGATGGAAGGCAAAATATCAAAAACAAACCTTTTGCATTTTTAAATTTTTGATACCCCAATTTATTTTTACCTTAATTTTTCTAAATTAATATGTATTCTATATCTAACATTTAAACTCATCACTATATTCCATTTTACTATTAATGGAACCTGGCAATATGTTGGACTTCACTTTTGCAGAAGTTTTGAATCACAGAGAGGTTCAACAATGGCAGGGGAGGAATACTGCTGTTTTTGTTATTGACAGGGGACACGTGGTTGGCAGGGAGTCTTATAGTGCATATACCCAGGGTACATAAAAATGTTTGGATATTTTCATAGTGGTTACAATTAAAAACAACAACTGAGGGAGTGCTGAGTTCCTAGCCAGGGGAGCTCTATCACACTCCCTAAAGGGACAGCAACAATCCCCCAAGTGCAACTGCAAAGACCAAAAAAGAAGGAAAGTCCAACAATGAGCCCTTGATACTAATGACTATGCTTGTGAGCCTGTGCACCTGAAATAAGAACAAGGCCTAGAGCTGCAGGGTGCCTAAGAGTTACCTCCTGAGAGCCTCCGTGTTGCTCAAATGTGGCCAGTCTCAAAGCCAAACTCAGCATATAAATGCATTGCCTTCTCCCCAGTGTGGGCCATGACTCCTGGGGATGAGACTCCCTGGCGCCGAGGGATTACTACCAAGTACCAGCTGATGATGTAACTAGAAAATGACCTTGAGTAAAAGGGTCAACTCGGACCAGCAGAATATCTCTGTCTACATATAATACCAGGAGTTAAAAATGCTTTTTACCTGAATAAAAGGGGGGAATGGAAAGGACAAATGAGTTTATATGGCTATGAGTCTCCAAAAAGAGCAGGGAGGTTATCAGAGGGGTTGCCCTTATTCACACCTCAGCAGAGTCCCAGAGACAGATAAAGTAGATACAACCCCAGGTATTGGTTCTCCTGAACAGTGACCCACAGGTTCTATGGTCATGGCAGACAGAGTTCAGTGACGTGTCAGTTGGCCCTTCTTTGGAGTTTGTGTTTCTGTGTGATGGAGCTGGACTTAGATGTGATCTTTGTCCACAAGTCTCTCCTTTTACTTTTACTGGAACTGTAGTTGGTGCTGGAGTTTAATGTATACCCAGGGGACCTGAATCTCTGGACTGACCATGTGATAAGCAGGCCCTGAGCCTCAACAGACTTGGAAATCCTACCACTCTGGTTTATTGGACTTACCCCACTCATCTAACATGGAGATGAAGTAGGTCAACCACCACACCAGGGAGCCAAGAGTGCCTGCAACTGAAAGCAGGAGAATTCCATCCAGCATCCATGTAGATTCTAAGCCCCCTCTTGATATAGATGTGGAGTGGACACAACCATTCTAAGGTCCACAGGATGGAGGAATAGAGTATGGATTAGAGTGGACTTACTGATACTCTATTCATGAACTATTGTGATTAATAATCGAAGAAAATGTGGCATTGGTGTGGAGAAATTGGCCATGGTGGCTGCTGGGGTTAGCGAGTGGGAAGAATAGATGTGATGTGGGGCATTTTCGGGACTTGGAGTTGTCCTGGGTGGTGCTGCAGGGACAGTTACCGGACATTGTATGTCCTCCCATGGCCCACTGGGTGGACTGTGGGAGAGTGTGGGCTATGATGTGGACCATTGACCATGAAGTGCAGCGGTGCTCAGAGATGTATTTACCAAATGCAATGAATGTCTCATGATGATTGAGGACGTTGTTGCTATGGGGGGAAGAGTGGGGTGAGGGGGTGGGGGATATATGGGGACCTCATATTTTTTGAATGTAATATTAAAAAAATAAATACTGGATGGAATGGAGGAGAGTATGGGCTATGATGTGAACCAATGTATATGAGGTGCAGAGGTGCCCAAAGATGTACTTACCAAATCCAATGGATGTGTCATGATGATGGGAACGAGCGTTGTTGGGGGGGGGAGAGGGGGGGTGGGGGGATGGGGCTGAATGGGACCTCACATATATATATTTTAATGTAATATTATTACAAAGTCAATAAAAAATAAAAAAATTAAAAAAAAAATAAAATAAAATAAATTAAATAAAAAAAAAATAAATAAAGACAAAAATTTAAAAAAATAAATAAAATAAATAAAAAGAAACCTAGGAACAAATCTTTATACTATCCACCTGCTAGCCTTAAAACACAATTTTTTTTTTTTTGTGGCACATTCATTGCATTTGGTGAATACATTTTGGAGCACTGCTGCATCACATGGATTATAGTTTACATTGTAGTTCACACTCTCCCCGAGTACATTCAGTGGGTTATGGCAGGATATATAATGTCCAGCATCTGTCCTTACAATATCATTTAGGATAACTTCAAGTCCTGAAAATGCCCCCACATCACATCTCTGCTTCCCTCTCCCTGCCCTCAGCAACTAGTGTGGCCACTTTCTCTACATCAAAGCTAAAATTTCTTCAAATTGCTGGTCACAATAGTTCTATAGTGGAATACCAGTACGTCCACTCTAATCCATATTTTATACCTCCTTCCTGTGGACTCTCGGATGGTGTTGTCCACTCCACCTCTAAATTGAGAGGGGGCTTAGATCCCACATGGTTGATGGATGTGATTCTCCTGCTTGCAGTTGTAGGCACTCTTGGTTCCCTGTTGCAATAGTTGGCCGTCTTCCCCTCCCTGTTTGCTGACCTGGGTAAGTCCAACAAGCTGGGGAGTAGGAGTTGCAACTCTGCTGAAGCTCAGGACCCATCTGGTACATGGTCAGTCCAGAGATTCAACTCTCCTGAGTATACACTAACTCCAGTGCTAACCACAAGTTCATTAAAAGTGACAGAAGAGGCATGTGTAGAAAGGTCACCTCTGAGTCCAACTCCATCACATTCAGGAAAACAAATTCCAAAGTAGGGCCCACTGACAAGGCCACTGAACTTCAGAGACATCTGCCATGACTGTAGAACCTGTGTGTCTCCATAGCCCTCAGGAGCACCAGTACCTAGGGTTGTATCTACTTTGGCTGTCTCTGGGATCCTGCTGAGATGTGCATAAGTGCAACTACTCTGATGACATCCTAACTCTTTTTTGAAGACTCTTAGCCATACAAACTCATTTGTCTTTGCCATTTCCCCCTTTTATTCAAGGTATTTTTCTAGTTCCATCACTAGCTAGTGATTGGAGTAATCTCTCGGTGCCAGGGAGGCTCATCCCTGGGAGTCATGTCCCATGCTGAGTTTGGCTTAGAGAGTGATCACATTTGAGCAACATGGAGGCTCTCATGAGGTAAATCTTAGGCACCCTGCAACTCTAGTCCTAGTTGAAATTGCAACACAATTTTAATACAAAAGTTTTACTGATACTTGGACAATTTCTATGATGCAGGCAAAGAAATGACAAGAGCAACTGAAATGTTGCCAGTCTTGTAAGTCAAGAACTATTATCTTTGAACCATTCCTCAATCTATTTTAATGTCTGATTTATATTATTTCTAGCTCTTCTAGATTATTCCTAGGCAGCTGATGCACTATTTCTTTTATGTAAGATGCTATGGCCTTTTCATAAAGACTTGAAAAATTTCACACTGAAAAGTATCTTGTAGTTTTCTCTCATTATAACCCCTTGTTTCAAGTCTTTGTACAATACACTATTATCTGTTCTAAGCACAAAAACTATATGAAACCAGCGTTTAGGGAAGAAATCACATCCATGGTAGTCAACAATAACTTCACCTTCTTTCACTTGGTTCCTAACTCATCAGCTACTCTATCTTCATCTGAAATGGTACAATCATACTTTTCATCATAGCCATCATACAGTTGCCCTTCTTTAGCTAAATCACCCACATTAATGTATTTCAGTCCTGATCTTGATGCAAGTTCTTTGCCTAGCGTAGTTTTTCCAACTCCTGGTGTACAGGTGAGCAGGATGTTTGGTTGCAACATTGTCCCAGCTTCATCTCTTAAATCACCTAACCTTCCACCCTAATGTCCCACCCATTTTGAATGCCTCAGCATTCTTAGATTCATAAGATTGTTTCGCACCGTTGTATCTTTTCTCTTGTTTATCCTTGCACCTGGTAAACACCTATTTATTTTTCCAGACTCAGTTGATACTCTCAGGTATAACTAGAAAGCCCTTACTGAACTCCATTCAGACCTCTGTCATAGCACCTATAACTCTTTGTTACAGCTGTTCTTTTATGCTTCTTTCTCCACTACCAGCCTGTAAAGCTACTTGAGAATGGAGAGGGTCTCATTCATCTTTACTTCCTTAAGATAAACTTAAGGCCACAGCCTGATCTATATATACCATTTAATAAATAGTTACTTGGGGGAAATAGATTTAAACGAAGACTTGAAGGAAGAGTTAAGAGTTGGCTAGACAAGTATAAAGAGGGAATTGCAATGAAGGAGTAACATGTACAAATGCCCAAAGGTATAAGGAGTATACTCTCTGGCTCCTTAGAAGGCAAGTTATATGTATGCTCACGAGGAGTTTAAAATGTTTTCCTTTGAATCTGTGTATGAAAAGGCTAATAGTGAGTCTAGCACACTGTGAACTTCAAGTATGATTAATGGCAGCAGGCACTATGATGCTTTCACTCCCCAACACCCGGTCATTTGCAAGGGTATAGGAAATGTGTTGCTCTCTGATTAGGGTGAGTACAAATTCTCCTTCTCCTCTTGCTTTTCTTATCAGCAATTTCCAAGTTTTCTCAGTGCAGACAGTAAGAATTGAACAGATTCAGGATGCATTTTGGATGTAGGGCCGAAAGGACTTGATGGATTCAATGTAGAGTGTGAAAGAAAGAGAGGCATCAAGAATGACTCTTAGGTTTTCAGTCTGAACAACTGGAAGGATGGCATTGTCATTAAACAAGTTGGGGTAGATTCCAGGAGGAGCAGATTTTTGTGGTGGGAAGGTCAGGATTCTATTCTGGACATGCTAAATTAGAGAAGCATATGAGACATCCAAGTGGAAAGGTTAAGTAGGCAGTTGAATATTCAAGTGTGAAATTTAAGATATAAGCCAAGGCTAGGGATGTGTATTTGGGAGTAATCAGTATATATATGGTATTTAAAGCCTGAGGGCAAGATGACATTATCTGGAGCAATATCTGAGGACTAGGCCATAAACACTCCAAAGTTTTGAGACTGAATAGAGGAACAAGAATTAGCATAAGATGGTGTGAAAGATCAGCCAAGTGAGATAAGATGGACACCAGTGTTCAGTGTCATGAAGACTAGAGAAAGTATTTTGGGAATGGAATGATCATCTTTGTTGAATACTGGTAAGTTGAGTAAAATGAGTTTGAAAAAGTATCCATTGGAGTTGGCAATCCAGAGGTCATTGGTAACCTTGACAAAAGCAATTTCAATGTAGGGATGAGGATCAAAACCTTCTTAGGATGGGTTGAAAAAAGAAAGGAATGTAAGATCAGTCCTGCATCCCACTTGGTGCCATCTTATGTGGGTGCATATTAACCAAGAACTTTGTTTCTTCTTGGGAAGCAATGTATAATACTATTCAGAGAGCACAGACTTTAGAGCCAGACTACCTGATTCTAGTTCTGACTTAACCATTTACTAGCAGTGTGACCTTGGGCGAATAACTTTCCCTCTCTGTGCCTCAGTTTCCTCATTTTTAAAGTGAAATACGTTATTGTGAGATATACATAAATTAATCTGTGTGACATAGAACAGTGCCTGAGTTCCTAGTAGGTGCTAAAGGAAAGGTAGGTCTGAGAAGTATTTAATTTTTACCTTTCAAAGAGATCCCTGAATTGAGATTCTGGAGGTCAGAGTTCCAGTCTTACTTCTTCACAGATGCCCAGAGTAGCCATGAATAGTTTATTCTACTCTCTAAACCTTAACAAATAAACATACTGAAAAAAGCTTCCTGGAAATGCAGAAACCTGGATTAAATTTCAATCTATCTGAATGGCATCTGTATTAGTCAGCTAAAAGGGTGCTGATGCAAAGCACCAGATCTGTTGGGTTTTATAAAGGGTATTTATTTTGGGGTAGAAGCTTATAGTTACCAGGCCATAAAGCACAAGTTACTTCCCTCACTAAAGTCTGTTGCCACATGTTGGAGCAATATGGCTGCCGACATCTGCCAGGGTTCAGGCTTCCTCTTCCTTCTTAAGGCTCCATGGTCCCAATTCCTTCCATTCTCAGCTGTAGGTTAGCATAAGGCTTGCTCTCTCTCCCCGGGTCTCGATTGTTTCCAGACTTAGCTGCTCTGTTCTCTCCACAAGGTCAGCTGTAGACTGTCAGGCTCTCTCTCTTCCTGGGGCCTCTGCCATGTCTGTGGAGTCATCTCTATTCCTCTGTGTTCTTCTATGTATTTACTTCCCAGGGTTCTGCATCAAAACTCCAACTCTCTCCTCTACCATATTGTTTTTGACGTCCTACATATGTGGCCCAATCAAAGCCTTAATCATTTTTTAATATCTTTTTTAAAAAATATTTTTTATTTTTTATTTATTTCTCTCCCCTCCCCCTCTCAACCCCCATTGTCTGCTCTCTGTGTCCATTTTTTTGCTGCGTGTTCTTCTTTTGTCCGCTTCTGTTGTTGTCAGCGGCACAGGAATCTGTTTATTTTTGTTGCATCATCTTGTGTGTCAGCTCTCTGTGTGTGCGGGGCCATTCCTAGGCAGGCTGAACTTTCTTTCATGCTGGGCAGCTGTCCTTACGGGATGCACTCCTTGCACGTGGGGCTCCCCTATGCGGGGACACCCCTGCGCTGCACTCCTTGTGCGCAGCGGCACTGCACATGGGCCAGCTCCACACAGGTCAAGGAGGCCCGGGGTTTGAACCGCAGACCTCCCATGTGGTAGACGGATGCCCTAACCACTGGGCCAAGTCCGCTTCCCCTTAATCATTATTTAATCAGGTAAAAGTGAAGCCTCTGAAGTTAATACAATATAATATGCCCAGAGGAACAGACCAGTTTACAAACAAACATAATCCAATATCTACTTGTGGAATTCATAAAAAATGCCAAACTGCTACAACAACCTAGAACAATAAATTCGGAATGGATGAAAATCACAGTATTTTATACAGGCACACACACATGTAGAGACCACTAGAATTTGAAGGGACAGAAACAAGATCACATGAGCTGTTGAGTTTAATGCTGCATTAAATGGGAGGCAGTAGAGTGCAAGGAAAGGAAGACACGGCTGGGATGCAAAGGGAGGAAAGAAACAATCAGAATGACTCAAGTGACTACATGGACTAACTAAGCATTTTCACAGCAACCTCCCATAGCTGAGTATGAGTCTTATTTCACATATGAGTAAACTGAGACTCAGAGAGGTTAAATAACTGGTCCAAGGTGGCACAACTACTAAGGAGAAGCACCACAATTTGAACTCTGGTATTCTGACTCAAAAGTGCCTGCTCTTTCCACCAACAAAGAAGGCACAGCACTCTGTTAAACGAGCACAGGCTTTGGAGGCAGGATAGATTTGATTCTAGTTCCTGTCACCCACCAGCTGTATGATCTTGGGCAAACTGCTTGCCCTCCCTGAGCTTTGCTTTTCCCATTACTGAAATGGTGATGATAATGAAAACATCAAATTTTCACAGGGCTGCTGTGAGCATTAATCACAGTACTGTACGTGAAGAACTTAGCATGTAGTAAATGGTCCAAATTGATGGCTAATGGTATATAGAGCAATAGAATATCATACTATTCAAGGTCTAGATTCAGGTTCAGTATCTATAACACCCAGACAACTAACTATAGCTCCATGGGCCCCAGTTTTTGTATCAACTCTAAGGTCCCTTCCAGTTCTTTAAAAACAGCAACAGCAACAAAAAAAAGAGAAACAAATCTGTACTTAGCTATTAGCATTGTTCAATCTTAATAATTAAGATTAATTAATTAAGCATCTCATTGAACACTTACTATTTCTCATGAGCTTATTGAAATCACAAAGATTTTCCTTATATTTGTCCTACATGTCTCCGAAACTGTTCTTATTATAACCCCTTCTATGACTTTCTTTCCCCATTTAGTATTTCATTATATAAAGAATTACATAAACATTTATTATGGAACCAAATAGCTAGGAAATTCAACCTTTATCCTTTTGCTTTTATTTTCCATTTCCAAATACATTTGAGTTGGCTAACCTCAGTAGATTCTAGTGATTATTTCTTCCAGATATCCTTTTTGAAATAAACTCTAAGGCATGGGAGTTTATTAATAGAAGTGCTCCAGAGAATCAAAATTTAACCTTTCTTGCTGTGAAAAACTCCACATAAACCCCAAAAATTTGTTGAGAGAAAAAGAGAAAAGGTAAAAGAAATCTATATTATACTGACTATATCCCTAACACATCACACTTTCAAGTATTTCCCTCCCTATAGATAAGACTTTTTGAGATAATCATGGAATTGCCACTACTTTCTGATAGTATCCAATCTAGACCAAATTCCCACTTCCTTAGACCCTCCTCTAAATCACCCAACCAAAGTCCAAATTCAATAATAGTTTATTTCTAACATAATCACACTGAGCCACTCCTTGATTCCCCATGGCATGTATTCTCCTTCCCTGCAATGAGTAATAAACCCAACTTGTTCCATTACAGTTGTGATACTAGTGGTCTTTTGCTGGAGGACATTGACAACTTAAAAATCTTTAGAAGAAAATATTGGAGACTATGTATTTTTTACTTTGGGATAGAGAAGTATTTCTTAGACAAGACACTAACACAGGATAAGATTGACTAATTTGACTATGGGATAGGCAACCTGTAAGATGGCCAATGATGCCCCTTTCTTGGTATACACACCCTTGTATAATCCTTTCTCTTTGAGAGTAGACTGGATATAGTGACTTGCTTCTAATGAATAGAATAGGACATGAGTGATGGGATATCACCTCTGAGATAGGTCACAAAAATACTGTGGCTTCTGGCTTGAGTACCCTCTCTTGAATTCTTTCTTTGATTGCTTATCCTGGGGTTAAGTCAGGTATCATGTTGTGAGACAGATCTACGAGAGGCACCCATAGCGAGATACCAAGACCCATCAACCACCACCTAAGTGAGTTTAGAAGCAGATCCTCCCTCAGTCAAGTCTTCAAATGAGACCACAGCCCCAGCCAAGAACTTGACTACAACCTCATGATAGACCTTGAGCTAGAGGTAACCCACTAAATTGCGTTTGTATTCCTGACGCACAGAAACTGTGAAATAATAAATGTTTGTTGTCTTCAACTGCTAAATTATGAGTTCATTTATTATGTAGTGATAGATAACCAATATAGAACACATTAAAATTAATAACTTTTGGGACAGCCAGCAAGATGTTAGCAGATTAAGGAGCTCCTAGAGTCAGCTCCTGCTATAGGGCAGTTAGTAAATACCCAGAGCTATCTGGAGCTAGCTGAAGCACCTGTTTAGGGGCTCCAGGAGACCAGAAGAGCATCCTGCCACATCCTGGAAGGAATGGAAGGAGGAGACTGCCCATATGCAGAGAAGATTCATAAGTAGAGTGCTCCACACCACAGAAGCCAGTGCCCATCCTCCACTGGAGGCACAGGCCACCTTGGGAGCTGCTCCACGGCTGGAACTGAAAGCTCCACTTCCCAAAAATGGGGAAGGAAGATATGGTTGGGCACCAACTTCAGCTACTGATGAGAAAATTTAGTGGGCTAAAGTATTCTCCTAAGAACAGCTAAACTTTGAACATGTCTGAGTCAGAAAAGGGCTGGTAGCCACCATCTCAACTCTATGCTTGGCACGAGGGGAAGCAGGGCAGACTGAAAATCATAGTGCTGGTAGGGACCAGCTTCTTTTCATCCAGGCCAGAAGGCAGGTCTAGCCTAAGACCCAACCCACCTCTGGCAGGGTGGAAGCTGGGGAGCCTGCACCGGTCTCTCTGAAATTACTAACCAAAATGTAGAGGTCGGTGATAATCCTACTTTGGCAGTGCGAGATGAACCAGGAGCTATTCTATGCCTGGAATTGGAAGCTCCATTTCCTAAAAACAGGGGAGGAGGAGATGGTTGGCCATCGATTTTGGCTACTGGATAGAAGACTTGGCTGGCTAAGGTGTAACCCTAGGAAGAGCTAGGGTGTGAATCTGTCCAAGTCAGAAAGAGCCTGGTGGCCGCCATTTTGACTCTGCCCCCAGCATGAGCTGAAGCCTGGCTGACCGAAAATCACAGTGAGGGTAGGAAACAGTTTATTTCATCCAAATTGGCCTGTAGCCCTAGACTAGGCTTCAGCCCCACCTCTGGCAAGGAGAAGGCTGACAGGCCCTGCATCAACCTATCCTGGTAACTGCAGGTAGCTTTGGCTGGCAGAGAATGAATAATCAGAAGTCTACTGGGGCAACTGCAGTCATCTTGGACCTGTACTGCATAGACTGTTGCCCACTCCTGCAGCTCCATCCCCTCCCCAGGCAGGGGAGAAAGGGGCATGAAGCTTAATCAGTCTCTCCAGGCAACTACAGTCTAGGCCTGCATGACTTGGATTATTACACACAACTGTGACTCTGTCTCTACCCCTGGCAAAGAAGAAAGTTGGGAGAAGCTTCATCGGTCCCTAGGGCAATGAGGGCAGCCTGAGCCTCCACAGATTACAGCACCAACTGCATACTTAGCTCCTACGGCACAACCAGCAAGGGAGAAAGGGCAGGAAGCCCTAAACCAAGAGAAAAACTACATCCAGAATAAAAACTCTAGTAAGCCAGATACCAAGACACCAACAAAAATTACAATCCATACCAAGAAACAGGAAGGTATGGCCCAGTTAAAGGAACAAGATAAACCTCCAGATGACATAAAGGAGTTGAGACAACTAATCATAGATGTTAAACAAATCTCTTTAATTCATTGAGATGGCTAAAGAGATTAAGGATATTAAGACGACATTAGGGAAGTGGACTTGGCCCAGTGGTTAGAGTGTCTGTCTACCACATGGGAGGTCCGCGGTTCAAACCCCGGGCCTCCTTGACTTGTGTGGAGCTGGCCCACGTGCAGGGCTGATGCGTGCAAGGAGTGCCCTGCCACGCAGAGGTGTCCCCCACGTAGGGGAGCCCCATAAGGAGAGCCACCCAGCATGAAAGAAAGTTCAGCCTGCCCAGGAATGGTGCTGCACACATGGAGAGCTGACACACAAGATGACGCAACAAAAGAAACACAGATTTCCATGCCACTGACAACAACAGAAGCTGACAACAACAGAAGCAGACAAAGAAGAACACACAGCAAATAGACACAGAGAACAGACAACTGGGGCAGGGTAAGGGGAGAGAAATAAATAAATAAATAAATAAATAAATAAATAAATAAATAAATCTTTTTTAAAAAAAGACATTGGACAAATGAGTTTATATGGCTATGAGTCTCCAAAAAAAGAATCGGGAAGTCATCAGAGGTGTCGTGCTTACGCACACCTCAGCAGGGCCCCAGAGACAGCCAAAGTAGATACAACCCCAGGTACTGGTTCTCCTGAGGCCTACAGAGGCCCACAGGTTCTATGGTCATGGTAGATGGCTCTGCAGTTCAGTGCCATGTCATTTGGCCCTACTTTGAAGTTTAGGTAGCTAAGTGTGATGGAGTTGGACTCAGACGTGACCTTTCTACACATGCCTGTTCTGTCACTTTTACTGAACCTGTGGTTGGTGCTGGGGTTGGTATATACTTAGGAGACCTGAATCTCTGTACTGTCCATGTGACAGCCAGGCCCTGAACCTCAGTAGACTTGCAACTTCTATTCTCTGGTTTATCGGACTTACCCCAGCCAGCTGACAGGGAGGAGAAGAGGTCAACCACCACACCAGGGAACCAAGAGTGCCTACAACTGCAAGCAGGACAATTACATCCATCATCCATGTGGAATCTAAGCCTCCTCTTGATATAGAGGTGGAGTGGACATAACCACCCCAGGGTCCACAGGATGGAGGAATAGAGTATGGATTAGAGTGGACTTACTGATATTCTACTATGGAACTATTGTGATTAGTAATGGAAGAAATTGTAGCATTGGTGTGGAGTAAGTGGCCACAGTAGCTGCTGAGGGTAGGGAGAGGGAAGAAGAGATATGATGTGGGGGCATTTTCAGGACTTGGAGTTGTCCTGGGTGGTACTGCAGGGACAGATGATGGACATTGTATGTCCTACCATGGTCCACTGGGTGGACTGGAGGAGAATGTAAACTACAATGTAAACCATTATCCATGTGGTGCAGCAGTGCTCCAAAATGTCTTCACCAAATGAAATGAATGCCCAACGATGATGAAAGAGGTTGTTGATGTGGGAGGAGTGGGGTGAGGGGGGTGGGGGTTATGTGGGGACCTCTTATATTTTTTGAATGGAACATTTAAAAAAATAGAGAAAAAAGCAAAGACATTGGATGAGCACAAAGAAGAATTTGAAATAATACATAGAAAAATAGTTCTTACGGGAATGAAAGGCACAATAAATGAAAATTTAAAAAAACTGGAATCATATAATAGCAGATTTGAGGAGGCAGAAGAAAGGATTGGTGAGCTTGAAGAATTGGCCTCTGAAAGTGAAGGAAAAAATGGAAAAAATTTAACCAGTTCTCAGAGAACTAAATGACAGCAAAAGACATGCAAACATATGTATCATGGGTGTCCCAGAAAGAGAAGAGAAGAGAAAAGGGGCAGGAGGAATATTTGAAGAAATAATGGTAGAAAATTTCCCAATCCTATAGAAGGACATGGATATCCATGTCCAAGAAGAACAACGTACTCCCATCCGAAAAAATCCAAATAGACCAACGCTGAGATACATACTCATCAGAATGTCAAATGCCAAAGACAAAGAGAATTCTGAGAACAGCAAGAGAAAAGCAGTGCATAATATAGAAGGGATACCCAATAAGATTAAGTGCTGGTTTCTCACCAGAAACCATGGAGGCCAGAAGACAGTGGTATTGAAGCAGGCTAGCAAGGTAGGGAATCAATATATGTTTCTGGAACCTGGCAGAGAGCCCACGTGGACATCAGTAACCCCCAAAATGGCTGCTGGAAGACCCCCGTCCCCAAGATCTTCCTTTGGAGGCCAGGAGAAACCCTGGATTCTCTATGTCAAATTGATATAGAGATTCAAAAACTGAAAACATGATTATCAAATTTATTTGGAAGGGTAAGGGGTCCTGGATAGCCAGAAACATCTTAAAAAGGAAAAGCGAGGGAAGTGGATGTGGCTCGAGGTATTGGACTCCTGTCTACCATATAGGAGGTTTAGGGTGTGATACCCAGGGACTCCTGGTGAAGGCAAGCTGGTCCATGCGGTGAGCTGACCTGCATGGAGTGCCAGCCCATGTAGAAGTGCACCACATACAGGGGTCCCACCCTGTGCAGGAGTGCCAGCCAATGCAGAAAGCTGACACAGCAAAATGATGCAACAAAAAGAGACACAGAAGAAAGACAATAAGAGACTTAGCATACCTCAGAGCTGAGGTGGCACAAGAGAATGATCACCTCTCTCCTCCTCCGGAAGGTCCTAGGATTGGTTCCCAGAGCCACCTAATGAGACTACAAGCAGATGCAGAAGAACACACAGAATGGACACAGAGAGCAAACAATGGGGGGGGGGGGAATAAATAAATAAATAGGAAATGCGAACCCTCATCTCCAGTCTTTAAATCATATTACCTAGCTATAGTGGTAAAAACGGCCTGGTAGTGGCACATAGACCAATAGAACCAAATTGATGATTCAGAAACAGACCCTCACATGTATGGTCAACTGAGTTTTGACTAGCCTGTCAAACCCACACAGCTTGGGCAGAACAGTCCATTCAACAAATGGTGCTGAAAGAACTGGATATCCATAGCTGAAAGAAGGAAAGAGGACCCCTATCTCACACCTTACCCAAAAATTAACTCAAAATGGATCAAAAACCTAAAAATGAAATCAAGAACCATAAAGCTTCTAGAAGAAATTGTAGGAAAATATCTTCAAGACCTGGTGGTAGATGGTGGGTTCTTAAAGGGGAGAAGAGGAGGACTGAGATGGACTACTGATGTTTAATGCATGTAGGAATTTTAATCAACTTTACTGTAAAAGTGTGGAATGTACAGAGTGGGTGGTAACAGCTACTTAGTTGGTAGTCTAGGTATGTAAATGTCAATTGACAGAATGCTAGAGAATTATCTAGGAACTGAATAGCACAGTAAACCAAGAGGTGGATGAGAATTGTGGTTGGTGGTACAGATGTAAGGGTGTCCTTTGCAAGCTAGAGCAAATGGACATCACTACTGCAGGATGGTGGGAAGGTGGAGAAGCATGGGAAAAATACAACTGGGGTGACCTATGGATATTTGTTGGTAGTAATAATATAATATTCTTGCATCTATGCCAAAGATGTACTTTGTTGATAATGGGGCAGTATGGAAAATGTGTGCCAAATGTATACTATGGACGTGGTAACAATCAGATGATATTATCTGTAACAAATGTTCCACCACAGTGTGGTGTTGGTAGAGGGGTGTTTTTTTGGGAATTCTGCACATGTGCATGATTGTTTTATAAGTTTACAACTTCTGTCATAAAAAATATATTTAAAAAATAATAGGGTGGGTTGGGAGAAAATACACCAAATGATAAGGACTATAATTAGCAATAAGATTTTTACAATATTCTTTCATAATTTGTAACAAACGTCTCACAATACTGCAAGGTGTTGGTGGAGGGTTGATGTATGGGACCCCTGTATGATGTTATGCTTGTTTGCTTTGTAAGTTCACAACGCTCTTTAATTAAATATATTTAATAGCAGATGGGGCACAAGCAGTTGAGCACCTGGCTCCCCATGGGAGGTTCCTGGTGCCTCCTAAAAAAGACAAACAAACAATAAGTAGACAATGAGCAGACACTGAGCAAAAACAACCAGCAGACAATGAGTGCAAACAAAACACAAACAGACCAGGGAGCCATCTCAGGGGAAAAAAGGAATAAAGTACTAAAAAAAAGATGTATATAAAATGAAATCACAAAGGTATAAACTGAGAGAGAATATTTACAATACACATAATTGACAAAGGGTTGGTATCCAGAATATAAATCAAGAGCTCCTAGAAATCAAAATGAAAATTAAAAAATGACAATAGATAAATGCTCAAAAGACAAGAACAGGCATTTCACAGAATGATAAACACCAATGTCAAACACATGAAAGGACACTCATTAATAATCAGAACAATGCAGATTAAGACTTAATGAGATACCATTTTTACTCATTAGATTGCCAAGAGTTAAGAAATCTGACAGTGCAAATTGAAAGCAAGGATGTGGATTAAGTGAAATGCTATATACTGCTTTTGGGACTGTAAATTGGAATAACCACTTCAGAAACATTTTAGCATTCCTTACCTAACTTGAAATGTCTATATTCTATAACCCAGGTATTCCATTGTTAGGTATATGCCCTGGAAAAAGTCTTTAACATGTGCATGTGAGACACATTTATAGCAGCACTACTGGTAATAGCAATAACATGGAAACAATCCAAATGTTCATTGAGAGAAAAATTAATTGTGGTATGTGTATGCAATGAATATTACATATCTTTGAAAATGAATGAATTACAGCTATATATAACAAAATTCATGAATCCTAAAACCAGCATTGAGTGAAAAGCACAAGAGGCAGAAGACCATGTGTAGGTTGATATTATTTTTATGAAGTTAAAAACAAGGAAAAAGTAAACAATATATTGGTTTTTAAAAAAATTTTATTCATTTACTTTATTTATTTATCCCCCCCTCCCCCAAATGGTTCTCTCATCTGTCTGCTCATTGTTTCCTCACCTTCTCCAGGAGGCACCGGGAACCGAATTTGGGACCTCCCACATGGGAGGGGAATGCCCAACAGCCTGAGCTACATCTGCTCCCCATGGGCTGCAGGGTCTGCTGGCTTGTGGCATCTGCTCGTTTAGGCATCTGCTCGTTGTGGTGGGTTGTGGTGGGGTGTGGGGTCTAGCTTGTTGTGGCGGGGTGCAGCATCTACCTCTTTGTGGCGGGGGTGGGCATCTGGTCATCTTCTTTAGGAGGCACTGGGATCCAAACCTGAGACCTCCCCTGTGGTAATTGGGTGCCCATCTGGTTGAACCATATCCACTTCCCATAAGTACTATATTGTTTAGGAATGCATAGATAGGTAATAGCACTTAAAAAAAACCAAATGGGAAACATAAAAATGAAAAAAGAAATAAAAACAAATGGGGAGTGGATGTGGCTCAAGCAGTTGAGGGCCTATCTCTCACATTGGAGGTCCTGGGTTCAGTTCCTGGTACCCCCTAAAGAAAAAACAAATAGACAACAAGCAGACAACGAGGAAAAACAATGAGCAAAAAACCTCACAACAAGCAAAACCAACGAGCAAACAAATGAAGGCACCATCTCAGAGAGTGGGATTTTAAAAAAATGATAAGCATAAAATTCAAAACAATGGTTAGCTCTGTGGGGGATAGAGGATGGGATGGGGAGGAATATTCAGGCAAATGCAAGTTATTGGTAATGTTCTATTTTTAAGTTGGGTGGTAGGTTCATTGTTGTTTATTTTGTTATTCAGCTTTATAACTTAAATATAAGTTACAAGTGTTCTTTGGCCTGCATCAAATATTACAATATTACTTCAGGTGTAATATATTTTTTAGATATTTATTTATTCCCCCTCTCATTGTTTGTGCTTGCTATTTGCTCTCTATGTCTATTCATTGTGTACTCGTCTTCCTTTTAGGAGGCACTGGGAACTGAACCCGCGACCTCCCATGTGGGAGGGAGGCACCCAATCACTTGAGCCACCTCTGCTCCCTGTTTTTTGTGTCTCTCATTGTGTCTCTTCAATGCATCAGCTTGCCACACTAGCCTGTTGTGTCAGATTGCTGTCTTGCTTGTCTTTTTAAGGAGGCGCTGGGAACTGAACCCAGGACCACCCATGCGGTAGATGGGTGCCTAACTGCTTGAGCCACATCTGCTTCCCTCAGATATAATATTTTAATAGCGGCGGACTTGGCCCAGTGGTTAGGGCGTCTGTCTACCACATGGGAGGTCCACGGTTCAAACCCCGGGCCTCCTTGACCCGTGTGGAGCTGGCCCATGTGCAGTGCTGATGCGTGCAAGGAGTGCTGTGCAACGCAGGGGTGTCCCTGTGTAGGGGAGCCCCACGTGCAAGGAGTGTGCCCCGTAAGGAGAGCCGCCCAGCATGAAAAGAAAGTGTAGCCTGCCCAGGAATGGTGCCACACACACGGAGAGCTGACACAAGATGACGCAACAAAAAGAAACACAGATTCCTGTGCCGCTGACAACAACAGAAGCAGACAAAGAAAATGCAGCTAATAGACACAGAGAACAGACAACCGGGGTGGGGTAGGGGAGGAAGGGGAGAGAAATAAATAAAACAAATAAATCTTTAAAAAAATAAAATAAAATAAAATAAACTAGTAGCATTTTTAACTTTTTATTAAGGAAAATTAAGTGCATTTTTTTGCATCTAAAGAAAGCAACAGTTCATTTTTTAATGGAAGGGAAAGATACAGGAGGAAGAAAATTTTGGTGAGCTAAGAGGATCAAGAAAAGAAATACAATTCAGGGGGGAAAAAATCCTTCCATTTTAAACCATGTTATTTTTAATCCTAGATCATTTAGGAAGCTTTGCTGGCTAAAACTGGAATTTACTAAGAAGATTATACTTTCACCTGCAATTCACATCAAGTAATTTCCATCCATGTTCCATGTCCAGATCTTTAAATCATTTTTAATGCTCCCCTTTCTCAATTTAATCTCATAGTTCAGAAACTGCCACATCAAGAAGTAGATATAGCAACTTCTGCAGGCCTGGAGTATCAATCTCAGTTATATTCTTCTGGTTCTTGGGTCTTATGCAATGCCAGGCCTTGGGAAGGAGTTGAGGGGTATCATCTGTCCCCACAGGTTATTACTGAGGAATACGGTCCACCTGGCATCTTCAGACTGGCAGACACTCTGTGGATTCTGTGCCAGGTCTGGGACATAGAAAACTCTTATAATGCTTATAACCCTAGGCCTTGCTTTCCTATCCCCCAGACTCGTTAAGCAGCCATCCCTTTCTGGGGTCTCCTCAGGAGGCTTTGGGAAGCAAGACCCAGGTCCCAACTGACTTCTCTCTTCCTTCCAACCCAAGGGACCTCTTTTTTGAATCTGATGAAAGTCCCATTCTCCCTCAAACCTGAGTCTCTTTAATGAGCTTGGGCTTTTAAAATAGAAAGCTCAAATATCTCACAAGCTAATCTGCTTTCAGCTCAGACACATACCTCTCAGAAGACAATGAAACACAGAGCCTGCTATCTGAAAGAAAGGGAGAAAGGGAAAGGGGAAAATGCAGGGAGAAAAAAACCCAATACTTCAAAATATTATCTGGAAGTAGGCAAAGATTTTTTAAACAGGACAGAAGAAACATTAACCATAGAGAGAAAAATTGATAAAATGGACTTTATTAAAGCAAAGTACTTCTGTTTATAAAAAGACACTATTAAGAGAGTGGAAAGACAAGACAAAGAAAGGAGGAAGATATTTGAAATAATACATCCAACAAAAGAGCCATACCCAGAATATATAATGGAGTCCTGCAAATCAGTAAGAAAAATGCAGACTGTACAATTGAAAAATGACTTAAAACCAGGACTTAAAAAAAGAGGGTATCCAAATGGCTGATAAACATACAAAAAGCTATTCAACTTCATTAGACATCATAAAAATGCAAATTAAAATCATAATGCAATACCACTACACACACACCAGTTTGGCTAAAGTAGAAAGTCCTGACAATACCAGGCATTGACAGAGATGTAGAACATTTATGAGGGAAACATAAAATCATACAACCACTTTGGAAAACTGATAATAACTACTAAAACTAAACATACGCATACCAAGAGACCCAGCAAATTCCACTCTAGATATATACACAAGAAAAATACAGGCATATGTTCATCAGTAGACATGTACAAGAATGTTTATAACAGCACTACTCATAATTGCCACAAACTGAAACTACCTAAATGCTTATTAATAGTAAAATGGGTAAAGTGGAGTATATTCATACAATGGAAGAATAAACAGCAACAAAAATGAATAATCTCCTGGAAGATGGCATTGGAGTAGGTAGGCAGGGCTTAACTCTCTCACAAAAACAACAGAGGAAGGGAAAAAGGCTATCCGAGGAGCCTAAGCTCCAGCCCCAACTCCAGCAAGGTAGAACTGGGGGGACCTGCACCAGCCTCTCTGGGTAATTGCAGGCACTTTTGACCAGTACAGACTGAATAGTCAGACACCTGGGCTTCCATCCGTGCACCCCAATAGGATAGGAGAGGAGCTGTGAGGGGTGGTAGCAAGGCCCAGCCAGGGAACCAGGAGATCCTATCACTTTTTTTAGGAGGTACAGGGGATTGAACCCAGGACCTCATACATGGGAAGCAGGTGTTCAACCACTGAGCTACATCCACTCCCCATCCTACCACTTTAAAAAAAAAGATTTATTTATTTATTTATTCCTCTCCCCTCCCCCCCCCCCGGTCATCTGTTCTCTGTGTCTATTAGCTGCATTTTCTTTGTCTGCTTCTGTTGTTGTCAGCGGCACGGGAATCTGTGTCTCTTTTTGTTGCATCATCTTGTTGTGTCAGCTCTCCGTGAGGGTGGCGCCATTCTTAGGCAGGCTGCCCTTTCTTTCACGCTGGGCGGCTCTCCTTACGGGGTGCACTCCTTGCACGTGGAGTTCCCTATGTGGGGGACACCCTGCGTGGCAGGGCACTCCTTGCGCGCATCAGCACTGCGCGTGGGCCAGCTCCACATGGGTCACGGAGGCCCGGGGTTTGAACCACGGACCTCCCGTGTGGTAGACAGACGCCCTAACCACTGGGCCAAGTCCACCGCCCCTACCACTTTTAAGTGATTTTTTTCTTGATTCTGCACTTACCCTGTTACTGTAATCATTTAACTGTTTTCTGGAGCTTTGAGAAAGATGTTTCTGACAGTTCTTGCTGGTTGTTTAAAACTTTTGGGGGAGGATGGAGCCCCGAAGCTTCTCACTCTGCTATCTTTTTTTTTTTTTAAGGGTTTATTTATTTATTTATTTTTAAGATTTACCTTTCATTTATTTATCTTCCCTTCCCTGCACCCCCCCCCCAGTTGTCTGCTCTGTGTTCATTTGCTGTGTGTTCTTCTGTGTCTGCTTGTGTCAGCGGCACCCAAAATCTGTCTTGTTTTTTTGTTGCGTCATCTTGCTGCGTCAGCTCTCCGTGTGTGCGGCGCCATTCCTGGGCAGGCTGTACTTTTTTCCGCACTGGGCTGCTCTCCTTAAGGGGCGCACTCCTTGCACGTGGGGCTCCCCTACGCGGGGGACACCCCTGCATTGGAGGGCACTCCTTGTGCATATCAGCACTGTGCATGGGCCAGCTCCATATGGGTCAAGGAGGCCCAGGGTTTGAACCATGAACCCCCCATGTGGCAGACACCCTATCTGTTGGGCCAAATCCGCTTTCCTCACTCTGCTATCTTGATCAGGACCCTCAAGTCTGTATAATTTTTAAAAGAAAATAATTAATAGAACAGAAAAAATATTTCATTGACACTCCTTCCCTTCTTGGTACTGCTTTGGGGGGTTAGGAATGAGTTTAGAAATCCTGAAGAACAAAACCTGGCATGCCACTACCTTTTTTCACTTTTAAAAGAATACTCTGACTGCCAGGTGAAAATGTATTAGACAAAAATCTCAGTGGGTTTTCCCTAAATGTCACAATCTGATCCTAAAATACACTGAGAATAGTAAGTGCCAAGAATTGGCAAGACAATTTGGAAAAAGAGGATAGAGAAGGAGGTCCTCACCTTACTTTAAACAAGAGTTAGTATAATGTATATTTTTAATTTTAAAAATTTTATAGTAATTGAAATAATGTATTATTGGCTTTGAGAGAGACAAACAGACCAATAGAATAGACTGCCTTCCTAGAAACTCTCCCTCATATGAGAAAGGTAACATTGTAACTCAATAGGGACTATTTTATAAATGGCATTGGGATAATGGTTATCCATAAGGAAGTCATAGATAAAAATACATCCCAGATGGTTTAAAGATCAAAATATGACAAAGCAAAACTAGAGAACTTTTAGAAGGGAACAGGACAGATTATAAAGTAAAAGATTGATAAATTTGACTGGATTACAATGTGAAACATCTGCATTTAAAACAAAGGGAAGTAATAAGCTACAACCTTGGAGAAGATAATTGTCATGCATATAGCAGCAAAGATTTAATATCCAGAATATATAAAGAACTCCTACAGATCAAAAATCATACATAGGAGTGACATCATCAAGATGGAAATGTAAGATATCCTCGGAAATGTCTCCCTAGAGAAACAACTAATAAAAGGAGAAATTCCACTTACTTGAAACTCTGGAAGATGATAGAGGCTGGAAAAGGACTCCACAAACACTGAAGTGAAGGGGAAAAAAACACCAAAAAAGAAGGTCGAAGATTTGCAACTTGGACTTGTCAGTCCCGACTCCTCCCCCTCACTCAGTCCCACGTGGCTAGTGACACAGTGGCAGGATTCTGTCCTGGGCACCTCCTGCTGTGGTTGCAGATCACAGAACCACTCATGACAGTGAATTAGAACCCCACACACATTCAGGCAGTCGACCCAAGTCCACATGTTCTCAGGGAAGAACCCAAGCAGCTGAATATATGTGTGCATACAAAAAGGCCCCCAGGAAATAAAAGAGACCTGTGGGAAAACTGCTGGCAAAAGTTGCATACATCAAACCTGAACCCAAACCTGGTCTCGAATTGCTGGAGCTCCTAAAGGAAAAAACGGGCGTTTTTAAACCTTGACCTCATTTCACTCCATAGAGAAGGATGCACTAATGTGGAAGTTACCAGAGGCAGAAAAGCCCCATGGAAAAGTGGAAAACAGAACTGGCATAAGACATAGTGGACCCCAGGACCGAAAATTGTAATGAAAAGATGACACTGAGTGAGGGAGCGCAGTTGAGGAAATCATAGATGCTGGGGAGAAAAATCTGCATAAAAACGAGCACAAGGGCTCAGAACTCCTGGTGGAGGAACAGAGGAAAGGAATCTTTCTCCTGGAGATGAAACAATTGCACATAAAAGGGAAATCTTAAAAGTTGCATTGCATGTCCAGGGCAAGAAATAGGTGCAGAAGGCCCTGAATAAATCTGAATCATTAAACGTAGGCTATTTTAAAGGTTCAGTGTAAGATGGAACAAGTATCAAAGAAGTACCTTAACACACGGCCAATTTACAATAAAACCCTAGGCAAGAGGGAGAAATTGAATTTCTCAGAGTTAGCCCATCAAAATAATCAGATGCTCAGACATCAGCAAAAAATTACAAAAAGAAGTTGAAACAAATCTTAATCAATTCAAGGAGTTGAAGGAAAATATGGATAGAAATAAACTATGGACATAGAGCTAAAGGATGTTAAGAAGACAGTATGTGAACAAAAAGAATAATTAGAAAGTTTTAAAAGAAACAACAACAGAGTGGGAATGTATGTATTATTTACATGAAGTTTCTATAAACCTACAACTTCTCTAATTAAAAAAAGAAACATAACATTATGGGGATGAAAAACTAATAATGTAGCTTAAAATAACACCAGAAGAAAAGTGTGGGAGGGGTAGGAGTGAGGTATATGGGAATCCTCATATTTTCAATGTATCATTTATGGAACCTAAAGCTTCTTTTAAAAAAATAAAAATACCAGAGGCATACAACAACAGCTTTGAACAGGCAAAAGAAAGAATCAGCAATCTAGAAGACAGGACAATCAGAATCATATAGTAGGAAGAACATATAGAGAAAAGAATAGAAAATACTGAGCAGTCCTGTGTGACAGCATGAAGCATACTAACATATGCATCATGGGAGTCCCAGAAGGAGATGAGAATGGAAAAGGGGTGGAAAGAATATTTGAGGAAACAATGGGTAAAATTTTCCCAACTCTTGCAAAAGGCATAAATATGCATGTCCAAAAAGCACAACTTACTCCAAACAGGATAAACCCTAATAGACCTACTCCAAGACACATACTAATCAAAATAACAAAGTCCAAAGATAAAGAGAGAATTCTGAAAGCAGCAAGAGAAAAGCAATTTGTAACATTCAAGGGATTCTCAGAATGATTAAGTGCCAATTTCTCACCAGGAACTGTAAAAGCAAGAAGGCAGTGATATGATATTTTTAAAGTACCAAAAGAGAAAAACGACCTGCCAAACATACTTTACACAGCAAAATTGTCCTTTAAAAATGGGGGGATATTTAAGACATTTGCAAATAAATAGAAACTGGGAGCATTGGGGGCCAAAAGACCTGCCTTACAAGAACTGCAGAGGTGATTTCTTCAGGTTGAAAGGAAGAAACAGGATATAGTAGCTTGGAGCAGTATGAAGAAGTGAAGATCTTGAGTAAAGGTAACAAATGGGTAAATCCAAAACCCAATAGTACTGTATCCTTAATATATATCTGTACTTTTTAATTCTTTTAAGAGTTTGAATATAGTGAAATAAGAACCAATCATATTACTTGATAATGGACATGCAAAATATAAAGAGGTAATATGGAACAAACAATATAAAGTGGGGGAAAGCAGGGACATGGGAGCAGAAAATGTATTCTATCAAAGTTAAGTTGGTATCTTTTCAAATTAGTAGGTTATGGACGTAGGTTGTGTAAAATAAATTCTCAGGGTAACAACAATGAAAGTATTTAAAATATGTATAGAGGGAAGTAGATGTAGCTCAAGTGATTGAGCACCTGTCTACCACATGGGAGTTCCCAAGTTCAGTTCCCAGTGCCTCCTGGAGAATACAAGCAAGATGGCAAATGTGCACAATAAGATGATGCAACAAGAAAACACAAAGAGGAAAGACAATGAGAGACACAACAAAGAAGGGAGCTGAAATGACTCAAGCAATTGAATGCCTCTGTCTTACATGGGAGTTCCCAGGTTTGGTTCCCAGTACCTCCTAAAGTGAAGATGAGCAGCAAGTGGACACAGAGAGCAGACAGCAAGCACAAACAAGGAGGGGGGATAAATAAATAAATCGTTTTTTAAAAGGTTATTATTAAAACATATATATATATATATATACACACACACACAGAAATGGAAATCAGAAAGGGATCAGTGAGTGATCAACTATACGAAAAAGGAGTCTAGTAAAAGAAAAGAGAGACATAAAAAGATGTGCTCTAAGAATGACTGAAGTGGGAAGAAGACATGGCTCAACTGATAGAGCATTCACCTACCATATGGAGGGTCGAGGGTTCTATACCTGATCCATGTGGTAAGCTGGCACATGTGCAGTGCTGCTGTGTGCAAGGAGTGCTGTGTCATGCAGGGGTGCCCCCACATAGGGGAGCCCCATGCGCAAGGAGTGCACCCTGCAAGGAGAGCCACCTCACATGAAAAAAGCACAGCCCGCCCAGGAGTGGCACCACACACACAGAGAGCTGCTGCAGCAAGATGATGCAACAAAAAAGAGATGCAGTTTCCCAGTGCTGCCTGATAATATAAGCAGATTCAGAAGAACCACAGTGAATGGACAGAGAGAGCAGACAATGGGGGGGGGGGGGGGGAGGAAGGGGAGAAAAATAAATAAAAATAAAAATCTTTAAAAAAAAGAATGACTGAAGTGATGAATGCACATATATGTGATTACACTATCATTGATTATACACTTTGGATGGATTTATGCTTTATTAATATGTATCAATAAAATTGACTTATTAAAATTTTAAAAAAATATGAGACAGGCTAGTTAATGAATCCTGGAAAACAGAATTTATATTCTAATGCAATCATTAAAGATTCCACAAAAAGTAACATTAATAAATTGTGATGATCCCAGTATATTGATGACAGCCTATTAAAGTGAATAATTTTATAATATAGAAAAAGGAAAAAACATGCAACACATATGAAAAAACAAAGGAAAATGGATGAATTAAATCCTGCCTTTATAATAATAACTCTGAATGTTAATGGATTAACTGCCCAATCAAAAGACATAGATAGGCAGAACTGATATAAAAGCATTCCAGGGAAGCGGACTTGGCCCAGTGGTTAGGGTGTCCACCTACCACATGGGAAGTCCACGGTTCAAACCCCGGGTCTCCTTGACTCATGGGAGCTGGCCTATGTGCAGCGCTGATGTGCTCAAGGAGTGCCGTGCCACGCAAGGGTGTCCCCGCATAGGGGAGCCCCATGTACAAGGAGTGCGCCCCGTAAGGAGAGCTGCTCAGCATGAAAGAAAGTGCAGTCTGCCCAGGAATGGCACCACACACATGGAGAGCTGACGCAACAAGATGATGCAACAAAAAGAAACACAGATTCCCATGCCGCTGACAACAACAGAAGTGGACAAAGAAGAACACCCAGCAGATAGACACAGAGAACGGACAACTAGGGCGGGGGGAAGGGGAGAGAAATAAAATAAATAAATCTTTAAAAAAAAAAAAGCAATCCAACTACAAGAGACTCATCTTAGACTCAAAGACAGACACAAACAGATTGAAATTGAAAGGACAAAAAGATAATTCATGCAAATAGTAACCAAAAGAGATCTGGGGTATCTATACTAATATCTGACAAAATATACTTTTAGGTAACAAACTACTATAAGACATAAGAACGCTATATTTTAATAAAAGGGTAAATTCACCAAGAAAAAATAGCAACCATATTTATGCACATAACCACAGTGTTCAAAATACATGAATCAAACACTGGCAAAACTGAAGGGAGAAACAGAAACATCTACAAAATTTGGTGACTTCAATACAGCAATTTTTATCACTTTATAGAACATCTAGACATAAGACCAATAAGGAAGCAGAACTTGAATAACTCGATCTAACAGACAATGCAGAACACTGAACCCAAAAAAGTAGGATACATATCTTCTCAAGTGCACATAGATCATTTTACAAGATAGACAAAATGTTAGGTCACAAAAAAGTTTTGATAAATTCAAGAAGACTGAAATTATACAAAACATCTTCTCTGACCACAATTGATTGAAGGTGGAAATCAATAGCAGGTAGAGAACTAGATAATCCACAAATATATGGAAGTTAAACAACAAAAACACTCTTAAGCAATCAATGGGTCGAAGAAGAAATCACAAGGGAAATTGTTAAATATCTTGGGACAAGGACATAACATATAAGAACTAATGCGGTTCAGTGAAGGCAGTGCTGAGATGGAAATTAATAGCCCTAAATGTTTATATTATAAAAGAAGAAAGTGGTCAAATCAAAGACCTAACTGCACAACTGAAGAACTAGAAAAACAACAGCAAACAAAACTGAAAGCACGCAGAAGGAAATAAATAACAAAGATTAGAGCAGAAATAAATGACATAGTGAATTTAAAAATAGAGAACATTTAAAAAAACAAAAAACAAAAGTTGATTCTCTTAAAAGATCAACAAAATTGGCAAAACTTTAGCAAGACTGAAAAAGAATAAAAGAGAGAGGATGTAAATATTAAAATCAAAAGTGAAAGGGAGGGCATTACTATTGACTCCACAAAAATAAAAATAATCAAAAAAGCATGCTATGAACAACTGTATACCAACAAATTAGACAACCTAGATGAAATGGGCTAATTCCTAGAAACACACAAACAACCTACACTGACTATAGAAGAAATAGAGGATATCAACAGCCCAATTACAAGTGAAGAGATTGAATCAGTAATAAAAAAATTTTCAAACAAAAAAGTACAAGACCAGATGGATTCATAGATGAATTCTATCAAAAATTCCCAAGAGAATTCACACCAATTCTGCCCAAACTCTTCCAAAAACCTGAAGAGGTAGAAACACTTCCTAACATATTCTTTGAGATCAATAGCACCCTATTACAAAAGTCAGATTAAGATATGACAACAGGGAAGCAGACTTGGCCCAATGGATAGGGCATCCTCCTACCACACAGGAGGTCTGCGGTTCAAATCCTGGGCCTCTTTGACCCGTGTGGAGCTGGTCCATGGGCAGTGCTGATGTGCGCAAGGAGTGCCGGGCCACACTGGGGTGTCCCCCATGTAGGGGAGCCCCACACACAAGGAGTGCACCCCGTAAGGAGAGCCACCCAGCATGAAAGAAAATGCAGCCTGCTCAGGAATGGCGCCGCACACATGGAGAGCTGACACAGCAAGATGATGCAACAAAAGGAAGCACAGATTCTGGGTGCCGCTGATAAGCATAGAAGTGGTCACAGAAGAACACACAGAGAATGGACACAGAGCAGACAATGGGGGCAGGGGGCAGGGGAGAAAAATAAAACAAAAATTAAAATTAAAATTAAAAAAGATATGACAACAAAAGAAAATTACAGACCTATATCCCTTATGAATATACATGCAAAAATCCTCAACAAAATGCTAGCAAACCTAACCCAAGAGTTCATCAAAAAAATCATACATCATGATAAAGGGGGATTTATCCCAATTATGCAAGGGTGTTCAACATAATAAAATCAATTAATGTAATATACCACATTAATAGAATAGAGGATAAAAAACCACATGAACATCTCAATTGATTCAGAAAAGGCATTTGAGAAAAATCCAGCACCCCTTCTTGATAAAAACACTTAGAATACTAAGAAAAGAAGGAAACTTCCTCAACATAATAAAAGGCATATATAAAAAACTCAGAGCCAACTCATACTCATAATCCTATATACACAAAGTCCCAAGGAAGCAGCTGTGACTCAAGCAATTGAGCTCCCGTTTACCATATGGAGGACCTGGGTTCAATCCCCAGGACCTCCTGATAAAAAAAGAAAAAAAGCATCCCAGACCTCTGCGGTTAGGCACAGGCCCCTGCACAGTGCAGAGAGGAACAGGCCCCCATGCAGCAAAGCAATATGCCAAAAAGATGATGACACAACCAGATAGAAAAAAAGAAGTCCCAAAAAATCTACAACAAAGCTATTAAAGCTAGTAAACAAATTCAGCAAAATGTTACAGTACAAAATCAGCATGCACTAGTTAGTAGTGTACATATACACTAACAATGAACAATCTGAGGAAGAAATTAAGATAAATTCCATTTACAATTGAAGCTAAAAGAATTAAATATCTAGGAATAAATTTAAACAGGTATGTAAAGCACTTATACTTTTAGCAAAATATTGCTAAAAGAAATCAAAGAAGACCTAAATAACTGGAAAATCACTCCATACTCAGGTTTTGGAAGACTAAATATTGCTAAGATGTCAGTTCTACCCAAAATGATTTACAGATTCAACACAATCCCAACCAAATTTCCAACAGCCTTCTTTGCAGAAATGGAAAAGTAAATCATCAAATTTATTTGGAAGGGTAAGTGTTCCCAAATAGTAAAAATCACCTTCAAAAGAAGAAAGAAATTGGAGGACTCACATATCCTGACTTTAAAATTTATTACAAAGCTACAATGGTCAAAATAGCAAGGTACTGGCACAAGGACAGACATATGGACCAATAGAATAGAATTACATCGTCAGGATCTTGTGTTAGGCAAGACTTTTTTAGACTTTATACCCAAAGCCCATGAAACAAAAGAAAAAATAGATATATGGAACTTCATCAAAATTTAAAACTTTTATGCAACAAGGGACTTTATCATGAAAATGAGAAAGACAGCCTACTCAATGGGAGAAAATATTTGGAAACCACATATCCAATAAGGGTTTAGTATCCAGAATATATAAAGAAACTCTACAATTCAACAATAGAGGAACTTCCGGCAAGATGGTGGCTGAGTGAGCTTGCCTTGCCGTCTCTCCTGGGAAGAGGCAGCTGGGCACCGCTGGAGGTTCTCCGGGACCAGGCTTTTTCAGGATTTTTTCAGGGCAGGAAGTGTCTGGACATCAATTTGGTGGGAAGGTAACGGAAAGGACTGGTCTATAAGATATAAATTGGGACTTTTCAGGAGGGGGAGGCAAGATGGCGGCTGAGTGAACTTCCCGGTTACTAGCTCCTGGGGGGAATTGGCTGGGAGGCGTCGGAGACTCTTTGGGACTGGCTGTTTTGGGATTTTTCCTGGTCTGGAGGTGTCTGGACATCGATTTGGAGGGAAGGTAACAGAGAGGATCCATCTGTGAAATATACACGGAGATCCCAGCTACGTGTGGAGGATTCCCTCCTTGGGTAGGTAGAGCCGAGGCAGCTAGCACCGTGTGGAGCCCCGGCGGGCGGCGGCCAGGGTAGCCGAGTCCGGCTGAGCCCGGCTGAGCCGCGGCGGGCGGAGGGGCGGAGCCCAGCTGAGCTCTGCCGAGCCCAGCCGCGCCGCGCCGGGCGGCGAGCGGGAGAGCCGAGCCACGCTGCGCCGCGCCGGGCGGCGGGCGGGAAAGCCGAGCCCAGCCGAGCCCAGCCGAGCCCAGCCGAGCCCCAGCGGGCGGGGGACCGGAGCCCAGCTGAGCCCAGCCGAGCCTGGCGGCAGGGTTTCTGTTCTTTGGTTTTTTTTTTGTTTTGTTTTTTTTTAATTTTTTTTTGTTGTTGTTCTTGTTGTTCTTTTTTTTTTTTTTCAATCCTCTCTTTCTTGTCCCCAATATTCTTCTTATACTATTTTACCTTAACAATACAATAGGTCCTACAGGAAATACCTCACATTTGCTGGGTTTCCTCACCCTCCACTGCCTCATTTCTCTGTGAATAGATTTAGCCTATCTACACTATCCCCTTTCCCCTACAACTTGATATCCTCCACCATCTGCTATCTCTCCTATATTCCATCTCCCTTTCTTTGATCCACAAAATGTCTAACTCTTAATTTCTAATACCTTTGTTTAGTTTTCCATCTGGTATTCATCCCTGAAACTATTACCTTTCTTTTCTCTTTCCCTCTCTCACGAAAACAATAGCCTCTTAGTACGTACCACATTCCTCCCATATTCAGTCGTCTACCTCATTATAGGTACTTTCCTACTACTATAACTCTACACAATTTACATGATCTAACCTCCATCCTCCCAGAACTCATATTGTTGCTTTGTAAACATATATCACCAATACTACTTCACACTTTTTCCTTCCTTACACAATTGACTTTCCCCAGCACTAATACTTTCCTTTAAAGTGAGCTTAACTAGCAATAAGAAATTGGAATAAGAAGAACAAAGTGACAAAGAGAAGATATAACACTTACGCAAAAACAACAGCTAATTAATCTCCAAGACTAGACAAAGAAGCTAAGGAACTGATTAAACCCGTCAAGAAAAAATGTTGACAAGACAGCAACAAAAATCTACAAACCAAACCAGTAATCAGGAAAACATGGCTGAATCCAATCAACAAACTGAAAATCAGGAAGGGGGGCAGGACTTCGCACAAGCAATGAAAGATCTCAGAACATTTATCACCGACAAATTTGATGAAGTAATGAAAGAGGTTAACAGCGTGAAGACAACACTTGGAGGGGAAATTGCAGACATGCGCAAAAAAATAACAGATATGATGGAAATGAACACCACAATTCAAGAAATCAAAAATACACTTGCAGCAAATATCAGCAGACTAGAAGAGGCAGAGCAGAGAATTAGTGATGTGGAAGACAGTGCATTGGAAATCAAACAGATAGTAGAAGTGGTCAATAAAAAGGTAGAAAAAAATCCAGATAGGACTTAGGGACCTGAATGATAACGCAAAACGCTCAAACATACGTATTATAGGCATTCCAGAAGGAGAAGAGAAGGGAAAGGGGTCAGAAGGAGTGTTGCAGGAAATAATGAATGAAAACTTCCCAAATCTACTGAAAGAGACAGATGTACATATCCAAGAAGCACAGCGCACTCCACTGGTCATAAACCCCAACAGGCCCACCCCAAGACATATACTTGTCAAATTATCCAATGCTCAAGACAAAGAAAAAATTCTAAAAGCAGCAAGAGAAAAGAAAACCATCACATACAAGGGAAACTCCATAAGATTAAGTGCTGATTTCTCATCTGAAACGATGGAGGCAAGAAGGCAGTGGTATGATATAGTCAAGGTACTAAAGGAAAAAAATTTCCAACCAAGAATACTCTATCCAGCTAAACTAGCATTCAAAAATGATGGAGAGTTCAAAATATTCACAGATAAACAGAAACTGAAAGAGTATATCAACAAGAAACCTCCCCTTCAAGAAATTCTTAAGGGAATTCTGCAGGAAGAAAGGAAAAAACAGGACAGTCAGAGATGGAGGAGAGTGTAAAAGCAACAAGAAAGACAAAAATAGAAGGGGAAAATAAAATAATACAAACAAAATATAACAAACACAAATCCAACCAAAATATGGCTACCATAAATAACTCTCTAAACGTAATAACACTGAATGTCAATGGATTAAACTCACCTATCAAAAGATTCAGACTGGGACACTGGATAAGGAAATACGACCCATCTATATGCTGCCTACAAGAGACACATCTTAGACCCAGAGACTCATGGAGGTTGAAAGTGAATGGCTGGAAAACAATCATACAAGCAAACAACAACCAGAAAAAGGCAGGAGTAGCTATATTAATGTCAGACAAAATAGACGTTAAATGCGAAACAATTGTGAGAGACAAAGAAGGATACTATATTTTAGTGAAAGGGACAATTTGTCAAGAAGATCGAACAATCATAAATATTTATGCTCCTAACAAGGGCGCCTCTAAATATGTGAGGCAAACGCTGGAAAAACTAAGTGAAAGAATAGATGCATCTACAATTATAGTGGGGGATTTTAATACACCACTATCAACTCTGGACAGAACATCTCAAAAGAGAATCACTAAAGAAACAAAACATTTGAACAGTATATTAGAAGAGCTGGATCTAATAGACATATATAGATCATTACACCCAAACACAGCAGGATATACATTTTTCTCAAACGCACATGGAACATTCTCCAAGATTGACCATATGCTAGGCCACAAAGAAAGGCTTAATGAATTCTGAAAGATCGAAATCATACAAAACAATATCTCTGACCACAGTGGAGTCAAGCTAGAAATTTGCAAGGGACAGAGACCCAGACTTCACACGACAATTTGGAAATTAAACAGCACACTCTTAGAAAAACAGTGGGTCAAAGAGGAAATCTCAAAAGAAATCAATGACTACCTTGAAACAAATGATAATGATAACACAACATACCAAAATTTATGGGATGCAGCAAAAGCGGTACTGAGAGGGAAATTTATAGCCATAAATTCATATATCAAAAAAGAAGAAAGAGCAGAAATTGAAGAATTAACTGCACATTTGAAGGAATTAGAAAAACAACAACAAAGTAACCCAACAGGAAGAAGAAGGAAGGAAATAACAAAGATAAGAGCAGAACTAAATGAAATAGAAAATAAGAAAGCACTTGAAAAAATAAACAAGACCAAGAGCTGGTTTTTTGAGAAGATCAACAAAATTGACAAACCTTTAGCGAGACTAACAAAGAAAAAAAGAGAAAAGATGCAAATACACAAAATAAGAAATGAGAAAGGTGATATCACCACTGACCCCACAGAAATAAAGACTATCATAAGAGGATACTTTGAAAAACTATATTCCAACAAAAATGACAATTTAGAGGAAATGGACAAATTCTTAGAAATACATAAGCAGCCCATACTGACGAAAGAAGAAATTGATGATCTTAACAAACCAATCACAAGCAAAGAGATAGAATCAGTCATTAAAAATCTCCAAACTAAGAAGAGCCCAGGGCCAGACGGCTTCACAGGTGAATTCTACAAAACATTCCGGAAAGAACTAACACCAATCCTGTTGAAACTATTCCAAAAAATCAAAACAGAAGGAACACTGCCTAATTCCTTCTATGATGCCAACATTACCCTAGTACCAAAGCCAAACAAAGACACCACAAGAAAGGAAAATTACAGACCAATTTCTCTAATGAACCTAGACGCAAAAATACTTAACAAAATACTTGCTAATCGTATTCAACAACACATTAAATGAATTATACACCATGACCAAGTGGGATTTACTCCAGGTATGCAAGGATGGTTCAACATAAGAAAATCAATCAATGTAATACACCATATAAACAGATTGAGAGAAAAAAACCACATGATTATATCTACAGATGCAGAAAAGGCATTTGACAAAATACAGCACCCCTTCCTGATAAAAACACTCCAAAAGATCGGAATACAAGGAAACTTTTTGAACATGATAAAGAGTATATATGAAAAACCTAAAGCCAACATTGTTTACAATGGCGAAATCCTGAAATCCTTCCCTCTAAAATCAGGAACAAGACAAGGATGCCCATTGTCTCCGCTCCTATTTAACATTGTCTTGGAAGTACTGGCTCGAGCACTGAGACAAGAACCAGATATAAAAGGCATTCAAATTGGAAGGGAAGAAGTCAAAATTTCATTATTTGTAGATGACATGATCCTATATATAGAAAACCCTGAGAGATCTACAACAAAGCTCCTAGAACTCATAAATGAGTTTAGCAAAGTCACAGGTTATAAGATCAATGCGCAAAAATCAGTAGCATTTCTATACACCAATAATGAGCAAGATCAGGAGGAAATCAAGAAACAAATACCATTCACAATAGTAAATAAAAAAATCAAATACTTAGGAATAAATTTAACTAAAGAGGTAAAAAACTTATACATCGAGAACTATACAAGATTGTTCAAGGAAATCAAAGAAGACCTAAATAAATGGAAGAATATTCCCTGTTCATGGATAGGAAGACTGAATATTATTAAGATGTCTATCCTACCAAAACTGATCTACACATTCAATGCAATCCCAATAAAAATCAACACAGCCTTCTTTAAGGAACTAGAAAAACTAACTATGAAATTTATTTGGAATAAAAAGAGGCCCCGAATAGCCAAAGACATATTGAAAAAGAAAAACGAAATAGGAGGAATCACACTTCCTGACTTCAAAACATACTACAAAACTACAGTAGTGAAAACAGCATGGTACTGGCATAAGGAGAGACACACAGACCAATGGAATCGAATTGAAAGTTCAGATATAGAACCTCATGTATACAGCCATATAATATTCGATAAAGCCACCAAACCCTCACAACTGGGAGAGAATGGCCTATTCAACAAATGGTGCCTGGAGAACTGGATAGCTATATGTAGAAGAATGAAAGAGGATTACCATCTCACACCTTATACAAAGATCAACTCAAGATGGATCAAAGACCTAAATATAAGAGCCAAGACCATAAAGACCTTAGAAAGCAGTGTAGGGAAACATCTACAGGACCTTGTAATAGGAAATGGCTTCATGAATATCACACCAAAAGCACGAGCAGCAAAAGAACAAATAGATAAATGGGACTACCTCAAAATTAAAGCCTTCTGCACCTCAAAGGAGTTTGTCAAGAAAGTAAAAAGGGAACCCACACAATGGGAGAAAATATTTGGCAACCATATATCTGATAAGAGACTTATAACTTGCATATATAAAGAACTCATAGATCTCGAAAACAAAAAGATAAACAACCCATTTAAAAAATGGGAAAAAGATTTAAACAGACACTTCTCCAAAGAAGAAATACAAATGGCTAAAAAGCACATGAAAAAATGCTCCAAATCCCTAGCTATCAGGGAAATGCAAATCAAAACTACAATGAGATACCATCTTACTCCCATAAGATTGGCAGCCATGAAAAAAACAGTAGAATTCAAATGCTGGAGAGGATGTGAAGAAAGGGGAACACTCATCCATTGCTGGTGGGAATGCAGAAGGATCCAACCATTCTGGAGGACAGTTTGGCAGTTTCTCAAAAAATTATCCATAGATTTGCCATATGACCCAGCAATACCACTGCTGGGTATATACCCATCAGATCTGAAAACAAGGACACAAACCGATATATGTACACCAATGTTCATAGCAGCATTGTTCACCATCGCCAAAAGTTGGAATCAATCCAAAAGTCCATCAACAGATGAGTGGATCAATAAAATGTGGTATATACACACAATGGAATACTACTCAGCTGTAAGAACCAATACACTACAATCGCACGTGATAACATGGATGAACCTTGAGAATCTTATGTTGAGTGAAGCAACCCAGGCATTGAAGGACAAATACTATATGACCTCAATGATATGAAATAAGTTAACTGCCTCAGAGAGCTAGAGTCTGGAAAAGTGGCTTACTGGAAATCGGGGGGTGGAGGAAGGCTGTGAGTTAATGTCTGTAGGGGTGGAATCTGTGATGAGCTGGGGGTAAGCATGAGCACAAAGAAGGGACAAAATGGGGGCAAGGGGTTACCTTCAGGTGGGGTTTTCTGGGTTTGAGGGGGGCTGGGGATGGGAAGAGGGGTAATATGGTCCAAGAAATAGGTGGGAGGGAGGGGCAACATACAAACATGGGAGAGTGCCAGAAGTTCATTGAGAACTAAATGTTGAGTAAAACGTATCAAAGTATAAGTAGGAGGGTTACCTGGTTAGGACGCTCAGGGGGTATGGTCTGATGTGGGACAGACTCCGGAGGGAAGAGCTGAAGGCTCATTTTGCCAAGGTGGGTTCTACCATTGGGTGGGGTGGACCCATATCCTGGGGAAGACTAATGCCGTCGAATAGAGAGAACTGTATCTCTCGTGAGAAAGGATGGCTCCCAGGGCATTAGATTGGCAGGCGTTGTGGGCCCTAAGGGGAGGGGAAAATGGACGTGCAATGGATGGAACAAAGGTAAATAAGGGGGCAAAAGAGGAGTTATGTGAGAGTACACGAGGATGAATATAAAACAGCTAATATTACACCAAAAACATATAGAGGACGATAGACTAATAATGAAAACCATAAGACAAAACATAGGATAACTAAAAAATTTAGAAAACTGTACAACCTAAAGTATGGACCACATAGTAAGCACAAATGTTACCTTGTTTGAAAACTATAGTTTCGGAATCGGTACATCAGTTTCAGGAAATATGATATGAATAAGTTAAAAGATTATTGCTGTGGAAGGGAAAAGGTTTTATGGTGGATCTGGGGAAATACTGTATATTTTATATATGAATTTTGGTGATCTAATATTCTTCTGAAGCTGACATTATGTTGGGATTCACTTTACGGGAAGTTTTGGATCACAGAGTGGTTCAACAATGGCAGCGGAGGAATACTGATATGGGATGTTATTGACAGGATATATATGGTTGACAGGGAGTTATACAGGGCATATGCCCAGGGTATATGGTAATGTCTATATATACTCATAGTGGAAACAATTAAAAACAACAGCTGGGGGGGTACTGGGCTCCTGGCCGGGGGGTCACTGTTGTGGGCCCTGGGAGAGCAGCGGCAATCCTCCAGGTGCAACGGCAAGAACCAGGAAGGAAGGAGGGCCCAACAGTGGGCTCTTGATACTAATGGCTACACTTTTGAGCCTATGCACCTGCAATAAGAACAAGGCCTAGAGTAGCATTGTGCCTGGGAGTTTCCTCCTGACAGCCTTCATGTTACTCAAATGTGGCCACTGTCACAGCCAAACTCAGCGTGTAGATGTGATGCATTCCCCCCAGCGTGGGACACGACACCCGGGGATGAGCCTCCCTGGCACCGAGGGATCACTACCACATACCAGCTGAAGAAGCAACTAGAAAATGACCTTGAATTAAAGATTCAATGCGGAACAGCAGAATATACCTGTCTACATATAATAACATGACTTCGGGAAGCAGTTTGACCTAATGTAAGGGGGAAATGGAAAGGAGAAATGAGATTATAAGGCTGTGAGTCTCTAAAAAAGAGTCTGGAGGTTGTCAGAAGGAATACCCCTATGTACAACTGAACAGAGTCTAAGAGACAGATAGGGTGGATACAACCCCAGGTATTGGTTCTTTTGAGGGATAAAGAGACCCACGGGTTCTATGGTCATGGCAGAAGGGGTTCACTGCCATGACAGATGGCCCTTCTTTGGAGCTGGTGTTTCTGCGTGATGGAAATGGACTCAGGGGATCTCTTTTCACAAGACTTGCATGCTACTTTATTGGAATTGTAGTTGGTGCTGGGTTTAAGATATACGTAGGGGATTTGAATCTCTGGACTGATAATATGACACCCAGGCCCAGAGCCTCAACAGACTTCAGCTCCTACACTTTGACTTATTGGACTTACTGCACTCAGCTAACATGGAGTTGAAGAAGGTCAACCACCACAACATGGAGCCTAGAGTGTCTACAACTAGAAGCGGGAAGAGTGCATCCAGTACCCATGTGCAATCTAAGCCCTCACTTGACATAGGTGTGCAATGGACACAACCAATCCAATGTCCACAGAGAAAATGTGGAATGGGTGTGGGAACGGTAGCCATGGGGGCTGCTGGGTGTGGGGAACGGGAGGAAGAGATGAGATGTGGAGGCGTTTTCGGGACGTGGAGTTTTCCTGGATAGTGCTTCACGGACAATTACAGGACACTGTAGATCCCCCCAGGGCCCACTGGATGGAACGTGAGAGAGTCTGGGCTATGATGTGGACCATTGACTATGGGGTGCAGTGATGCTCAGAGATGAACTTACCAGGTGCAATGGATGTATCACGATGATGGGAGAGAGTGTTGCTGTGGGGGGAGTGGGGGGCGGGGGTGGTGGGGTTGAATGGGACCTCATATATATTTTTTAATGTAATTAAAAAAATAATAATAAATAAATATTTAAAAAAATTTTAAAAAAATTAAAAAAAAAAACAACAATAGAATGACAAACAACCCAAATGAAAAATGGATAAAAGGCTTGAATAGACATTTCTCCAAAGAGGATATACAACCAACCAAAAAGCACATGGACAAGTGCTTATCATTAGCTATTAGGGAAATGCAAATCAAACCCACAATGAGATACCATTTTACATCCACTAGTATGACTACTATTAAAAACAAACAGAAAATTATAAGTGTTGGAGAGGATGTAGAGAAATAGGAACATTTATTCTTTGTTGGTGGGAATGTAAAATGGTGCAACCACTGTGGAAGACAGTTTGGCAGTTCCACAGAAAGTTAGATATAGAAGTACCATATAACCCAGCAATCGCACTTCTAGGTATATAACCAAAGGGTTTGAAACCAGGTACTTGAACAAATATTTGCACAACAATGTTCATGGTGGCATTATTCACAATTGCTAAAAGATGGAAGCAACCCAAGTGTCCAATAGCTGAGAAGTGCATACCTGAAACTTGGTAAATTGATAACTAAGATAAATATGTCTGGAAAGGATTTTTGAAAGTAATGCTTCCATAATTTCTTAAGCTGCCTGTTGTCTCTTCTTTTATTTTTTGAAATTGAAATAAAATTTACTAATTTTGAAAAAAAAGAAAAGAATTTTGGTATATACATACAATAGAATATTTGTAGCAGTTTGATATGGTTATCCATTCCAAAAATAGATATTGAATTACGTTTGTAATCTGGTCTGTACCAGGGCATGATTAAGTTATGATTAGGGCTTTGATTGGGCCTTATCATTAGGGCATTGTGTCCCCACCCCTTCGTTTTCCTACACAGAGGAAATAGAAGCAAGTCCCAGGAAGAGAGGAACCCTGAGCCCAGGAAGAAGAAAGCCCTGGGAAGAGAAGAACCCTGAACCCAGAGAAAACCAAGACCCTGGAAGGGAGAAACCCAGGAAGCCAGAACCCTCACAGACGTCAGCAGCCATCTTGCTCCAACATGTGAAAATAGACTTTGGTGAGGGAAGTAACTTATGCTTATTTACTGGTATCTGTGAACTCCTACCCCAAATAAGTACCCTTCATAAAAACCAACCAATTTCTGGTATTTTGCATCAGCACCCCTTTGGCTGACTAATACAATATTATTCAGGTGTAAAAAGGAATGATGTTTTGATACATATAACAACATGGATGTACCTTGAAGACATCATGTTGAGTGAAATAAGCCAGACACAAAAGGACCAATATTGTATGATCTTACTGATATGAAATAATTACAATAAGCAAATTCATAAAGTCAGATTCTAGAATATAAGCTACCAGGGGACAGGGTGTGGATAGGGAATGGGGGGAGTTAAGGCTTAAATTGTAGTTTCTATGAGGGTTGATTGTAAACTTTTGGTAATGGATAGAGGTGATGGTAGCACAACATTGTGAATGTAATTAACAGCACTAAATTATATATGTGGATGTGGTTAAAGGGAGAAATTTTAGGTTGTGTATATATATATATATATATTACTAGAATAAAACTTTTTAAAAAACTTATTACAAAGCTTTGGTGATCAAAACAGTATGGCACTGGCACAAGGACAGATATATAGACCAATGGAATTGAATTTAAAATTCAAAAATAGACCCTCACTGGAGGGGTGTTGCTCAGTGGTTGAGTGCCTGCTTCATATGTATGAGGTCCCAGATTCAATCCCTAGTGTCTCCTTTAAAAAGGGAGAGAGGGAGAGGGAGAGGGAGAGGGAAAGAGAGAGAAACCTTGGGATGTCACTTCTGAGATTAAGTTACAAGACTGTGATTGCCATCTTGCTGGCATTCTCTTTGGCTCTGTTTGTATGTTTGCTAAAAAAGAAAAAAAAAAACAAATATGACCAACTGGTTTTTGACACGCATGCCAAATATACAATGGGAAAGAACAGTTTCTTCAACAAATGATGCTGGGAGAACTGGATATCCATATGCAAAAGAATGAAGGGAACCCCTAACTTACACCATATAAAAATTTAACTCAAAATGTACCAAAGATTTAAATATAAGAACCAGGACTATAGAACACCCATAAGAAAACAGGGAAACATCTTCAGAATCTTGTGTTAGGCAATGTTTCCTTACACCTTACACCAAAAGCATGAGCAAGAAAAGAAAGAATAGATAGATAGACAATAAATACATTAACAAAGGACTTCATCAAGAATGGAAAAAAAAAACCCTACAGAATGGGGGAGAATATTTAGAAACCACATATCTGATAAGGGTTTAATTTTTTTAATCTAAAAAGAAATTTTTACATCTCGACAACCAACCAGAAGCAATCCAATAAAAATGGTCAAAAAGTCTTGACTAGACCTTTCTCCTAAGAAGATATACAAATGGCCACAAAGCACATGAAAAGATGCTCAACATCATAAGCTATTAGAAAAATGCAAATCAAAACCACAATGAGATTCCACTTCATACCACTAGAATGGCTACTATTTTAAAAATAATGATTGTTGGAGAGGATATGGAGAAACAGAAACACTCATTCATTGTTGGGAATGTAAAATGGTCTGGCCACTGTGGAATACAGTTTGGCAGTTTCTTAAAAACATAGAATTGCCATGTGACTTGGTAACTCTACTTCCAGGTTTATACTCAAAAGAATTAAAAGCAGGGAATTGAACAGAAATTTGCACATTCATGTTCATAGTGGCACCATTCACAATTGCCAAAATATGGAAGCAACCAAGTGCCCATCAGCATATGAATAACTAAGTAAAATGTTCTATATAAGTACACTGGAATATTATGCAGCTGTGAAAAAGTAATGAGGTTTTGATACATGTGGCAACATGGATGAGCTTTGAAGCGATCATGTTCAATAAATTTAGCCAGATGGAAAAGAAATACATTGTATGCTATTACTGATGAAAAAATTAGAATAAGCGAATTCATAGAGTTAGAAACTAGAATATGGGTTACCAGGGTCCGGGTGGGGGTAGGGAATGGGTTGTTAATACTAAATTTGTACAGAATGTGTATTAGGGATGATGAAAAGTTTGTGATAATGGATGATGGTGATGGCAGCACAACATTGTGAATGTTATCAACACCATTAATTATATGTATTAATGTGGGTAAAGGAAGAAATTTTTTAAAGGTTGTATATGAAATAAAATTTAAAAATATGTAAACAACCCAATTAAAAATTGGAAAAGGAAATGAAGTAATAATTTCCACAGGATGAAACCCAGAAGTGCCATTAAATATATGGAAAGTTGTGTGATGGTTGGGCTAATTGTCAACTCGGCCACCTGTAATTGTGCCCAGTTGTTTGGTCAAGCAAGCACTGAGCTAATTGTAATACGAGGACATTTATGAACTTTAGTCACCAGTGACTTTACTGCATAGATAGCTGATTACATCTACATCAATCAGGGAGCCTGATGCATTATGAGTAATGCTTTATCGAATCATTTAAATGCCTTAAAAGGAGAAGTGATTTCAGCATTCAGAGAGAATTTCCCAGCTCACAGCCAATGTCTCCCGGAAACTCATCAAGGACCTTCATTGGATTTTCCTCAGAGCCCTAGTTTTCAGCCTACCTGCAGAACCTGGACATGTGCATCCCCATGGTCATGTGAGAGACTCTTATAAAATGGTTTATTATTGACAGATATCTCTATTGCTTCTGTTTCCCTAGAGAATCCTGACTAATACAGCTTGGTACTGGGAGTGGTTCTTTTTTTTTTTAAGATTTATTTATTTATTTATGTCTCTCCCCACCACTGCCCCATTGTCTGCTCTCTGCATCCATTCACTGTGTGTTCTTCTGTGTCTGCCTGTATTCTTATCAGCAGCACCCAGAATCCATGTCTCATTTTGATGTGTCATCTTGCTACATCAGCTCTATGCGTGTGGGGTGCCATTCCTGGGCAGGCTGCAATTTTTTCACACTGGACAGCTCTCCTTATGGGGTGCACTCCTTGCACATGGGGCTCCCCTGCATGGGGGACACCTCTGTGTGGCAGGGCACTCCTTGCATGTGTCAGCACTGCGCATGGGCCAGCTCATCACACGAGTCAGGAGGCCCTGGGTTTGAACCTTGGACCTCCCATGTGGTAGGCGGATGCCCTATCTGCTGGGCCAAATCCGCTTTGCTGGGAGTGGTTCTTAAGGAACAGTCTTAAACATGAGATGTCTGAGGTGGTTCTGAGAGTTTCACAATTGGCTCTCTACTCTAAGTGGGCTCAAGTGTACTAATGACTCCCTTTCCAAAAAGGTACAGGCTGCTAACAGTCCATGGGATAGAGTTGGTAATAGAGATACACAAAATATCATCACTGAATTCCCCTACTTCCATGCTTATAAGAAGCAAGCAACTGGGTGAGAGTATTTTCTACACTTTGGTAGAGTTTTGTGGAGTTAAAAGGTATAATGATGTTGGCTGGCTCCTCCTTGATGCTCTGGACACAGTTACAAAAGAAAGAGATGAGTTAAAGCCTTCAGATTTGAAACTAAAACATGGCATGAATGATGTGAGTGTTTCTAATGTGTGCTCTGAAAGAAAATCTTGTCTTCTGTAGCCAAAGGCTCAAAATATCTGAGAACCAAACTCAGACTCTCAATGGACAAGTAGCAGAGTTATAAAGTAAACTAAAATCTAAACCCTGCAGAGTTTCTGCAGTTAACTGAAGGCATTGATTGGAAACGAGTGTGACCCAGAGGATTGAGATAGAGAAATATGGGATAATGATAATATTGGTGAGGATATTGGAACCCTAACTACTGCTTAGACTTTACAAGGTAAACCTGTGATGCCCTGCCCTGTGGAGACCACACCTTGTCAACCTTGTATCACCCAGCCTCCAGCCTGCTGCAGAAAGACTGGACCTCCTTCTAGTCCTGAAGCAGGTACAAGCCAACTCTAGCATGCACTACCCAGCCTCCAGTCTGCCCTGAGGAATCTGCTTTCCAACTCTGCCTGAAGAGATTAATCCTGTCTCACTGCAAGAAAATACAAAGGAATGCCCTGAGGCGAGTAGTTTGCAAGAAAGTTCTAACCCTTCTCCTTAACCACCCCCACCACCCCTCTAGTCTTTGAGACCTATTAATAATTAATAAACTAAAATCACAATAAGCTCCCGAAGGTAAAATACAGTGTGACTCATGAGGAAGTATGGTATACTCTGAAAGAATTGCATGAGTTTTACAACTTATATAGACAGAAATCACAGTAATATGTGTGGGAATAGATACTAAGATAATGGTGGAAGGAATATAAAGTTGGATCAGGATGAATTTATTGATATTGGCTCACTAAGCAGAAACTCTGGATTCAGTACTATAGCTCAAGGGGGTAGAAAGGGTTCTAATAGTTTGTTTGGGTGGCTGATTGAAAAATGGACCAAAAGATGGCCTAGAATGTCTGAGGTTGAGGTGCATGATTTACCCTGCTGTAAAATAGAAGGAATTAAAAGGCTTAGAGAGATTGGAATGCTAGAATGGATTTACCATTAAAGACCTGCCCACCCACCCCAGGAATATCCAGAGGACACATCTTTAATCAGTACTGTGAGGAATAAATTTGTAAGACTAATCCCATCTTCCCTGAAGAGCTCTGTGGTTTCTCTTCTCTGTAGTCCAGATATTACTTTAGGGAGGGCTGTGATGGAATTAGAATCCTTAAACATTATGGGGATGATCAGATCTCAGTTCGGTAAAAATCTAGTATCAGCAGTTAATCGCCCAAGACAAGGTGGGTGTGGCTTCCACAAAGAAAGATTCAAAGCTGCACTGAACATAGTCTGAGTCACATGGAGTTGACTAATAGATAATGGGATACCTAGAGGTGAAATAGATGGGCAGTCTACTAAATTTCTTAATATCTCTATAAACAGAAGAGTTTTAAGTCAAGTGAACAAAATCCTAACTCAAATTACAGATGCAGAGAATCATGGCCCCTTAATTAATTCCCAGACTTGAGACAGTTTAGAGACCCACAGTCTCTTGAATGAGAAGGCCAGGTCTCCTTGGGAAAGGATCCTATTAACCTGCCCAAAATTTATACTCTTAATCTTCCTCCCACCTTTCCCCAAGGAGACCTAGGGTCTCTTACCAGAGTAACTGTGCAATGGGGAAAAGGAAATGGTCAGACCTTTCAGTGATTATTAGACACTGGCTCTGAAGTGACATTAATTCCAGGAAACCCAAACTGTCACTGTGGTCCACCAGTCAGAGTAGGGGTTTATGGAGGTCAAGTCATTGATGGAGTTTTAGCTCAGGTCCATTTGACAGTTGGTCCAGTGGGTCCCTGGACTTATTCTGTGGTTATTTCCCCAGTTCCAGAATGCATAATTGGAGTAGACATACTCAGGAACTGGCAGAATCCCCACATTGGATCCCTGACTTGTGGAGTGAGGGATATTATGATTAGAAAGGCCAAGTGGAAGCCACTAGAGCTGCCCCTACCTAGCAAAATAATAAATCAAAGGCAATACCAGATTCCTGGAGGGATTGCAGAGATTAGTGCCACCATCAAGGATTTGAAGGATGTGTGGGTGGTGATTGCCACCACATCCCCATTCAACTTTCCTATTTGGCCTGTGCAGAAAACAGATGGATCTTGGAGGAAGAGAGTAGATTATCATAAACTTAACCAGGTGGTGACTCCAATTGCAGCTGCTGTCCAGATACGGTATCATTGCTTGAACAAATTAACACACCCCCTGGTACCTAGTATATCGCTTTTGACCTGGCAAACACTTTTTTCTCAGTTGCCATTAGAAAGGACCACCAGAAATGGGTTGCTTTCAGCTGGCAAGGCCAGCAGTATAGTTTCACTGTCATGCCTCAGGAGTATATCAACTTTCCAGCTCTATATCATAATATTGTCCGAAGGGAACTTGGTTGTCTCTCCATCCCACAAGACATCACATTGGTCCATTATATTGATGATACTATGTTGAGAGGACCTAGTGAACAAGGAGTAGCAAAAATTCTAGACTTATTGGTAAGGCATTTGCATGAGAGAGAATGGGAGATAAATCCAACAAAAATACATGTTCCTTCCACCTCAATGAAATTTCTAGATGTCCAGTGGTGTGGAGCATGTTGAGATATCCCTTCTAAATTGAAGGATAAGCTGCTGCATTTGGTCTCTCCTATGACCAAAAAAGAGGCACAACACTTAGTTGGTCTCTTTGGATTTTGGAGACAACACATTCCTCATTTGTGCTAGCCCAGCCTATTTACTGAGTGACCGGAAAAGCTGCTAGTTTTGACTGGGGACCACAGAAAAAGGAGGCTCTGCAACAGGTCCAATGCAAGCTGCACTACCACTTAGGCCATATGATCCAGCAGACCCAATGGTGCTGGAAGTGTCAGTGGCAAATAGAGGTGCTGTCTGGAGCCTTTGGCAGGTCCCTATATGAGAATTATAATGCAGACCCTTAGGATTTTGGAGCAAAAGCCCTGCCATTCTCTACATATAATTAATGTCCTTTTGAGAAACAGTTTTTGGCCTCCTACTGGGCCTTAGTAGAGACTGAATGCTTAACTATGGGCGATCAACTCACCATGAGACCTGAGTTGCCTATCATGAGCTGGGTATTGTCTGACCTACCAAACCATAAAGTTGGGCATGCACAGCAGCACTCCATAATAAAGTGAAAGTGGTATATGAGATAGGGCTTGAGTGGGTTCTGAAGACACAAGTAAGTTACATGAGGAAGTAGCCCAAATATCCATAGTCACCACCCCTGCCATGTTACTTTCTATTTCCAAGCCCACAGCTTTGGCTTCTTGGGGAGTCCCTTACAATCAGTTGACTGAGGATGAGAAAACTCGGGCCTGGTTTACAGATGGTTCTGTGTGATATGCAGGTACCACCTGAAAGTGAACAGCTGTAGCACTGTAGCCCTTTTCTGGGACATCCCTGAAGGATAATTGTGTGGGCATGTCCTCCCAGTAGGCAAAACTTCGTGCATTGCACCTGATTGTTCGTTTGCTTGGAAGATGAATTGGCCAGAGGGACATTTGTACACTGATTCATGGGCTGTTGCTAATGGTTTGGCTGGATGATCAGGGACTGGTGACATAGAGATCTGGGTAAGAGGTATGTGGATAAACATTTCTGAGTGGGCAAAAAACATGAAAATATTTGTGTCCCATATGAATGTTCTCCAGAGGGTGACTTCAGCAAAGAAAGATTTTAATAATAAAGTGGATAAAATGGCCTGCTCTGTGACTAATGCTCAGCCTCTCTCCCCAGCCACTCCTGTCATTGCCCAATGGGCTCATCAACAAAGTGGCCATGGAGGTAGGGATGGAGGTTATGCTTGGGCTCAGCAACATGAACTTCCTCTCACCAAGGCTGACTTGGCTACAGCCACTGCTGAGTGCCCAATCTGCTAGCAGCAGAGACCCACACTCAGCCCCTGATATGGCACCATTCCTTGAAGTGACCAGCCTCCTACCTGGTGGCAGGTTGACTACATTGAACCACTTCCACCATGGAAGGGGCAGCAATTTCTTTTAACTGGAATAGACATATACTCTGGATATGGGTTTGCATTTCCTGCACACAATGCTTCTTCCAAAACTACCATCCATGGACTTACCGAGTGTCTTATCTATTGCCATGGCATTCCACACAGCATTGTTTCTGATCAAGGAACCCATTTCACAGCAAATGATGTGTGGGAATAGGCATATGCCCATGGAATTCATTGGTCCTACCATGTTCCCCATCACCCCGAAGCAGTTAGATTAATAGAATGGGGGAATGGCCTTTTAAAGACTCATGTATGGCACCTAATAGGTGGCAATAGCTTGCAAGACTGGGTGGCACCTAGGTGACACCAACTAGGTGGAGATTCCTTGCAAGTCTTCAGGAGGCTGTGTATGCTTTAAATCAGAACCCATTCTATTGTGCTGTTTCTCCCATAAGTAGGATTCATGGGTCCAGGTATCAAGGGGTGGAAATGGGAGTGGCATCACTCACTATTACACCTAGTGACTCACTAGGAAAATTTTTGCTTCTTGTCCCTGCAACCTCAAGCTCTGCTAGTCAACAGGTTTTAGTCCCTAAAGGAGGAGTGCTGCCACCAGAGAACATATCAATGATTTTGCTGAACTGGAAGTTAAGACTGCCTCCTGGCCACTTTGGTTTCCTTCTACCTGAGTCAACAGGCAGAGAAGGGAATTACTGTCCTGGCTGGAGTGATTGATCATAACTATCTAGGGGAAATAGGACTGCATCTATATAATGAGGGTAAAGAAGAGTTTGCCTGAAATATGAGAGATCATCTAGGGTGTCTCCTAGTACTGCCATGCCTTGTGATTAAAGTCAATGGAAAATTGCAGCAACCCAATCCAAGCAGGACTAACAATGGCCCAGAATCTTCAGGAGTGAAAGTGGGTCACCTCACCAGGCAAAGAACCACAGCCAGCTGAAGTGCTTGCTGAGGGTAATGGGAACGTGGAATGGGTAGTGGATGAAGGTAGTGATAAATATGAACTTCGACCACGTGACCAGTTACAGAAACAAGAACTATAATAGTCATGAATCTTTCTTCCTTGTTTAGTTATGAGTATGATTGTACATGTACATAAAATGAAAATTTTTTCTTCCCAAACCTTTCCCCTATCATATGTCAAGTTTTATTAGTTCCATGTCATAATATTTAAGGATGTCAAGTTTAAGAGTGAATATTACCCAAGGATTTGTACCCTATTCTGAAGGGAATTAATGCATTTCTGGTTTTATGTAGGAGAGTTGAACATTATTAGGTGGAAATGTATATATATGCATGTCTGTTAGTGTTTTTATTTAAAGACCAGGTGTGATGTAAGGAAATGCATATGGTTGCCAGGTTGACTAGAGGTGGACTGTGATAGCTAAGCTAATGTGTCAACTCAGCCAGGTAATTGTGCCCAGTTGTTTGGTCGCAAGCACTGAGCTAATTATAATACAAAGACATTTATGGACTTTAGTCACCAGTGACTTTACTGAATAGATAGCTGATTACATGTATATCAATCAGGGAGTTTGACTCTTTATGAGAGAATCTTTATCCAATAAGTTGAATGCCTTAAAGGGGTAAGTGATTTCAGCATTCAGAGAGAATTTCCCAGCTTGTCTTTGTTTTTGTTTTTTTATGAGCATTTATTTTTATTGTATCTTTTTGAAGATATGTAGATCACAAAAAATGTTACATTAAAAATATAAGAGGTTCCCACATACCCCACACCCCACACTCCCCACTCCTTCCACATCAACAACCTCCATCATCATTGTGGCACATCTATTCCATTTGGCGAATACATCTTGGAGCACCTCCCTGTTAGCTGATCTGGGTAAGTCCAACAAACTGGAGAGTAGGAGTTGCAACTCTGCTGAGGCTCAGGGCCCAGCTGGCCATAGTCCAGAGATTCAAGTCTCCTGGGTATACACCAACCCCAGCACCAACCACAGGTTCAGTAAAAGTGACAGAAGAGGCATGTGTAGAAAGGTCACATCTGAGTCCAACTCCTTCACACTCAGGAACACAGATTCCAAAGTGAGGCCCACTGACTAGGCACTGAACTCCAGAGCCATCTGCCATGACCATAGAATCTGTATGTCTCCATAGTCAATAATGCCACCATGAACATTGGTGTACATATATCAGTTTGTGTCCTTGTTTTCAATTCTACTGGATATATACCCAGCAGTGGAATTGTTGGGTCATATGGCAAATCTATAGCTAGCTTTTTGAGAAAACCACCAAACTGTCCTCCAGAATGGCTGGATCCTTCTGCATTCACATCAGCAGTGGATGAGTATTCCCATTCCTCCATGTAGCAGTTTGATATGGTAATGAACTCCAAAATTAGATATTGGATTATGTTTGTAATCTGATCTGTACCTGGGCATGACTGAGTTATGATTAGGGTGTTGAGTCCCACCCCTTTGTGGGTGGGGACTCACAGATAAAAGGCATGGCAAAGAATAGAGTTGAGGGTGTCTGATGTTGGAGTTTTGATGCTGGAGTTTGATGCTGAAGACTCACAGAGGAAAGAGAAGCCAGCCCCAGGAAGAAAGGAACCTTGAACCCAGAGAAAAGCAAGTCCCAGGAATGTAGGAACCCAGGAAGCCTGAACCCTCATAGACAGCAGCAGCCACCTTGCTCCAAATAGACTTTGGTGAGGGGAGTAAATTATGCTTTATGGCCTGGTATCAGTAAGCTCCTACCCCAAATAAATACTTTTTATAAAAACCAACCCATTTTTGGTATTTTGCATCAGCACTCCTTTGGCAGACTAATACAGAATTTGGTACCAGGAGTGGGGTAGTGCTTTTGCCATTACCGAAATGCTGGAATGGTTTTATAAATGGGTAAGGGGTATTGTTTGGAGGAATTGTGATATGCTTGATGGAAAAGCCCTAGATCTCTTTCAAGAGACTGTTGATAACAATATGGATGCTAAAGAGACTTTTTATGATGCCATAGAAGTAAGTGATAAAGCTATTATTGGAAACTAGAGGAAAGGCAATTCATGTTTTAAAGTTGCAGAAAACTTAACAAGATTAAGTCCTGGTGTTTTGTGGAAGGTACAGTTTCAAAACAGCAAGCCTGGGCATTTAGCTGAAGACATTTCCAAAGTAAACCCAGAGAATGTGGCTTGGATTCTGCTTGCAGCTTATAGCAAAATGCTAAATGAGAAAGATATGCTGAGGATGGAACTGTTGGGCACAAAGAAAACAAAATGATTCTGGAATTTCCAATCCTCTGGAGATCAAGCTCCCAGATGAAAGTGCCCCATTGGAGGACTTAACTAAACTTGGAACTTGTAAATCAGGACTGAAGATGCAGTTATGTCAGAAAGACTTGTGGAAAGTCTTATTGTCTGGTGGCTTGAACCCCTGCTTCCTGCATGCTAAACCAACAGACTTTTTGAGAGAGCTATACGAACAAAACCACTGTCAGCCTGAAATAAAAGTGACATGGAAAGGAGAGATTGAAGGAGAAAGAGCTTTAAGAGGAAAACCATGGAAGCTGAAATCTGGAATTAGGACATCACCTTGGGCCAAGAGAGTAACTCCACCCATGTGTGCAGAGAGAGTGAGTTTGCCCCAGCAGTTGAAGTGTGGACGTTTGCACCTGATGTTCTGGGAGAGTTTTGCTGCCCCAGGGTACAGAGAGGGTGGAACACATTCCCCAAGGATTAGGGCAGTTAAGGGCAGCACCCCACAGGTTTGAGAGGGATGCACCTGTCCCTCATAGATTAGGGAAGGCCAGGGGGTCAACTCATTGATCTGAGAGGGTTGAGCCTGTGTGCCAAAGGTTAGGGGGAATGTTGTCTTCACATTACTGTGCTAGGGGGGTTAAGACTCTAACCCAAAGACTGGGTAAGGTGTGGCAATCACCCCAACACTCTTGGAGGGAGAGTTCTGGAGCTTGGTGGACACTCAAATGCTTGATGAGGGTGGAACAAAGAAAGTGGACATTGAGCAAGACTGTGGAAAGGGTATGTCCCCATATGGCCCCAAGGAGAAGAAATGATCGTCTTAAGAATGACTTTCAGACTGAAATTGAATGCAGGATGTCCTGCAGGTTTACTGAGATGTAGAGAAACCATGACTCATGTTTCCCTCCCAATTTCTCCTTATTGTAATGAAAATGTTTATCCTATACCTGTCCATTTGTGTATTAGAAGCAGATTAATTTTTTTAAATTTCAGAGGTCTATAGCAGATGGGACTTTGCCCCAAGACAAGCTGTATTTCCTTAAATTGATTGTGATATGATTTAGTACTTGCATTGTTACTGAGTTAAGGTTTTCTTGAATAAATGTAATATTGTCTTTTTGGAATTCAGAGGGTGGAGTGTAGCAGTTTGATATGGTGATGAATTCCAAAAATAGATATTGGATTATGTTTGTAATCTGATCTGTACCTGGGCATGATTGATTTATGATTAGGGTGTTGACAGATAAAAAGCATGGCAAAAAACAGAGTTGAGGGTGTCTGATGTTGGAGTTTTGATGCTGGAGCTTGATGCTGAGGACCCACAGAGGAAAGAGAAGCCAGCCCCAGGAAGAAAAGAACCTTGAACCCAGAGAAAAGCAAGCCCCAGGAACTTAGGAACCCAGGAAACCTGAACCCTCACAGATGTCGGCAGCCATCTTGCTCCAAATAGACTTTAGTGAGAGAAGTAAATTATGCTTTATGGCCTGGTATCAGTAAGCTCCTACCCCAAATAAATACCCTTTACAAAAACCAACCAATTTCTGGTATTTTGCATCAGTACCCCTTTGGCTGACTAATAATTCCACATCCTCTCCAACACTTGTAGTCTTCTGTTTTTTTAATAGCTGCAAGTCTTATTGTTGTAAGATGGTATTTCAGTGTAGTTTTGATTTGCATTTCCCTAATAGCTCATGAGTTTGATCATCTTTTCATGTGCTTTTTAGCCATTTGTGTTTCTTCTTTGGAGAACTGTCTGTTCAAATCTCTTGCCCATTTCTTAAATAGGTTGGTTGACTTTCTATTTTTGAGATATAAAATTTCTTTATAAAGTGGCCATGGTGGCTGCTGGGGGTAGGGAATGGGAGGAAGAGATGTGATGTGGGGGCATTTTCAGGACTTGGAGTTGTCCTGGGTGGTGCTGCGGGGACAGTTACCAGACATAGTTTGTCCTGCCATGGCCCACTGGGTGGACTGTGGGAGAGTATGGGCTATGGTGTGGACCATTGACCATGAGGTGCAGTGGTGCTCAGAGATGTATTCACCAAGTGCAATGAATGTCTCATGATGATGGAGGAGGTTGTTGTTATGGGGGGGGAGTGGGGTGAGGGGGTTGGGGGGTATATGGGGACCTCATATTTTTTGAATGTAACATTAAAAAATAAAGACAAAAACTTTCTTTATATATGCAGGATATTAGTCTCCTATCAGATATATGGTTACCAAATATTTTCTCCCATTGGGTAGACTGTGTTTTCACTTTCTTTTTTTTTTAAGATTTATTTATTTATTTATTTCTCTCCCCTTCCCCCACCCTGTTGTCTGCTCTCTGTGTCCATTTGCTATGTGTTCTTTTGCATCCACTTGCATTATCCAGTGGCACTGGGAAACTGCATCTCTTTTTTGTTGCATTATCTTGCTGTGTCAGCTGTGTGTGTGTGAAGTGCCACTCCTGGGCAGGCTGTGCTTTTTTTCATGTGGGGCAGCTCTCTTTGCAGGGTGCACTCCTTGTGCATGGGGCACCCCTATGTGGGCACACCCCTGTGTGGCACAGCACTCCTTGCATACATCAGCACTGCTCGTGGGCCAGCTAATCAAACAGGCCAGGAGGCCCTGGGGATTGAACCCTGGACCCTCCATATGGTAGTCAGATGCTCTATGAGTTGAGCCACATCTGCTTCCCTGTCTTTTCACTTTCTTGACAAACTCCTTTGAGGTGTAAAAGGCTTTAATTTTGAGGATGTTCCATGTATTTATTTATTCTTTTGCTGGTCGTGCTTTGGGTGTGAAGTTCATGAAGCCATTTCATATTACAAGATTCTGTAGATGTTTCCTGACACTGATATCCAAGGTCTTTATAGTCTTGGCTCTTGTATTTAGATCTTTGAGTACTCTTGAGTTGATTTTTGTATAAGGTGTGAGATGATAATCCTCCTTCATTCTTTTATATGTGTATATCCAGTTCTCCAAACACCATTTGTTGAAGAGTCAATTCTCTCCCATTTGAGTGGTCTTGGTGGCCTTGTTGACTATCAGGTGACTATATATGTGAGGATCTATATCAGAACTCTCAATTTGGTTCCATTGGACAATGTGTCTATCCTTATGCCAATGCCATGCTGTTTTCACCACTGTAGCTTTGTAGTATGTTTTGAAGTCAGGTAGTGCGATTCCTCCAATTTCATTTTTCTTTTTCAATATGTCTTTCACTATTTGTGGGTTTTTTTTAAGATTTATTTTATTTATTTATTTCTCCCCTCCAGTTGTCTGTTCTCTGTGTCTATTTGCTGCATCTTCTTCTTTGTCTGCTTCTGTTGTGCTCAGTGGCACAGGAATCTGTGTTTCTTTTTGTTGTGCCATCTTGTTGTGTCAGCTCTCCATGTGGGCGGCACCATTATTAGGCAAGCTGCACTTTCTATCACACTGGGAAGCTCTCCTTACGGGGCGCACTCCTTGTGCATGGGGCTCCCCTATGTGGGGGACACCCCTGCGTGGCACTACACTCCTTGCGTGCATCAGCACTACGCATGGGCCAGCTCCACATGGGTCAAGGAGGCCCGGGGTTTGAACCACGGACTTCCCATATGGTAGACAGATGGCCTAACCACTGGGCCAAGTCTGCTTCCTGGTCTTTCACTATTTGGGTCCTCTTTCCTTTCCAAATAAATTTCATGGTTAGTTTTTATAGTTCATTAAAAAATCTTGTGCTGTCATTAACATCCCACACCAGTAATCCTCCGCTGCCATTGTTGAATCTCTCTGTGATCCAAAAACTCCTGAAAAGTTAAGCCCAATATATTGCCAGGTTCCCTTAATAGTAAAATGGAATATAGCAATGAGTTTAAAGGTTAGATATAGAATACATATTAATTTGGAAAAATTATGGTAAAAATAAATTGGGGTACAAAAAATTGTCTATGTCCTATTTTTCTCTTTTCTTTTTTTATAATTATTAAGCTTACCTTCACAAGAGTTTTAGATCACAGTAATTGATATATACTTTATACAATATTCCCACATATCCAACATAAAACATTTTCCCTTCCACAGCAATAATCTTTTTACATATTCATACTATATTTACTGAAACTGATGTACAGATATTGAGACAATAGCTTTCAAACAACGTAACATTTGGGTTTACATTGTGGTTTATATTTTAGACTGTACAATTTTCTAAATTTTTTGTTATCTTATGTTTTACATTATGATTTACATTTTAGCCTATCAACCCCTATATATTTTTGGTGTAATTTTACATGTCTTATATCCATCTTTGTGTAGTCTTGTGGAACACTTCTATTGCCCACACCGTTACATTGGTTCCATCTATTCAACACCTCTTTCCCCCTCCCCTTAGGGCCCACAGTGACAGTCAATCTTCATTGCTTGAAGGGCCATGTTAATGAGAGGGGACACACAGTTGGCAGGGAGTTCTCCAGGGCATATATCCAGGATACATAAAAATGTTTGGATATTTTCATAGTGGATACAATTAAAAACAACAACTGAGGGAGTGCTCAGTTCCTACCCAGGGGAGCTCTATCACAGTCCCTAAAGGAACGGCAACAATCCCCCAAGTGCAACAGCAAAGACCAAAAAACAAGGAAGGTCCAACAATGAGCCTTTGACACTAACGACTATGCTTGTGAGCCTGTGCACCTGAAATAAGAATAAGACCTACAGCTGCAGGGTGCCTAAGAGTTACCTCCTGAGAGCATCCATGTTGTTCAAATGTGGCCAGTCTTGAGGCCAAACTCAGCATGTAAATGCATTGCCTTCCCTCCAGTGTGGGACATGACTCCCGGGGATGAGCCTCCCTGGCACCAAGGGATTACTACCAAGTACCAGCTGATGATGTAACTAGAAAATGACCTTGAGTAAAAGGGTCAACTCGGACCAGCAGAATATCTCAGTCAACATATAATACCAGGAGTTAAAAATGCTTTTTGACCTGAATAAAAGGGGGAAATGAAAAAGACAAATGAGTTTATATGTTTATGAGTCTCCAAAAAATAGCCGGAAGGTTATCAGAGGGGTTGCCCTTATGCAAACCTGAGCAGAGTCCCAGAGACAGATAAAGAAGATACAACCCCGGGTATTGGTTCTTCTGAGGGCTACAGAGATCCACATGTTCTATGGCCATGGCAGATGGAGTTCAGTGCCATGTCAGTTAGCACTTCTTTGCAGTTTGTGCTTCTGTGCAATGGAGCTAGACTCAGATGTGATCTTTTTTCACAAGCCTCTCCTGTTACTTTTACCAGAACTGTAGTTGGTGCTGGGGTTTAATATATACCCAGGGGATCTGAACCTCTGAACTGACCATATGATAGCCAGGCCCTGAGCCTCAACAGACTTCAGCTCCTACACTCTGGTTTATTGGACTTACCCCACTCAGCTAACATGGAGTTGAAGAAGGTCAAACACCACACCATGGAGCCAAGGGTTCCTACAACTGAAAGCAGGAGGATTGCATCTAGCATCCATGTGGAATCTAAGCCCCCTCTTGATATAGATGTGGAGTGGACACAACCATTCCAAGGTCCACAGGATGGAGAAATAGAATATGGATTAGAGCGGACTTACTGATATTCTGTTCATGAACTATTGTGTTTAGTAATCGAAGAAAATGTGGCAATGGTGTGGAGAAAGTGGCCATGGTGGCTGCTGGGTGTGGGGAATGGGAGGAAGAGATGAGATGTGGAGGCGTTTTGGGGAATTGGAGTTGTCCTTGGGTGATGCTGCAGGGACAGTTACCGGACATTGTGCAAGGAGTGTGTCCCATGGGGAGAGCCACCCAGCGTGAAAGAAAGTGCAGCCTGCCCGAGTATGGCTCTGCACATATTGAGAGGTGATGGAGCAAGATGATGCAACAAAAGGAGACGTGGATTCCCATGCTGCTGACAACAACAGAAAGTGGACAAAGAAGAACACGCAGGGAACAGACACAGAGAACAGACAACTGGGGCCGGCGGGGAGGAGGGAAGAGAAATAAATAAAATAAATAAATCTTGAAAAAACAATACCAGGGGAGGAATACTGATGTGGTATGTTACTGACAGGGGACACATGGTTGGCAGGGAGTTCTACGGAGTGTATATCCAGGGCACATAAAAATGCTTGGATATTTTCATAGTGGATACAATTAAAAACAACAACTGAGGGAGTGCTGAGTTCCTAGACAGGGGAGCTCTATCACACTCCCTAAAGGGACAGCAACAATCCCCCAAGTGCAACGGCAAAGACCAAAAAACAAGGAAGGTCCAACAATGAGTCCTTGATACTAATAACTATGCTTGTGAGCCTGTGCACCTGAAATAAGAACAAGGCCTAGAGCTGCAGGGTGCCTAAGAGTTACCTCCTGAGAGCCTCCGTGTTGCTCAAATGTGGCCAGTCTCAAAGCCAAACTCAGCATATAAATGCATTGCCTTCTCCCCAGTGTGGGCCATGACTCCTGGGGATGAGACTCCCTGGTGCCAAGGGATTACTACCAAGTACCAGCTGATGATGTAACTAGAAAATGACCTTGAATAAAAGGGTCAACTCGGACCAGCAGAATATCTCAGTCTACATATAATACCAGGAGTTAAAAATGCTTTTTGACCTGATTAAAAGGGGGAAATGGAAAGGACAAATGAGTTTATATGGCTATCAGTCCCCCAAAATAGCAGGGAGGTTATCAGAGGGGTTGCCCTTATGCACAACTCAGCAGAGTCCCAGAGACAGATAAAGAAGATAGAACCCCGGGTATTGGTTCTTCTGAGGGCTACAGAGACCCACAGGTTCTATGGTGATGGCAGATGGAGTTCAGTGCCAACTCAGATGGCCCTTCTTTGGGGTTTGTGTTTCTTTCTTTCTTTTTTTTTTTAAAGATTTATTTATTTTTATTTATATAATTCCCCTACCCTCCCCCGGTTCTCTGTTTTCTGTGTCTTTCTGCTGTGTCTTGTTTCTTTGTCCACTTCTGTTGTCGTCAGCGGCACGGGAAGTGTGGGCGGCGCCATTCCTGGGCAGGCTGCTCCCTCCTTCGCGCTGGGCGGCTCTCCTTATGGGTGCACTCCTTGCGTGTGGGGCTCCCCTTCGCGGGGGACACCCCTGTGTGGCAGGGCACTCCTTGCGGGCATCAGCACTGCGCATGGGCCAGCTCCACACAGGTCAAGGAGGCCCGGGGTTTGAACCGCGGACTTCCCATGTGGTAGACAGCCGCCCTAACCACTGGGCCAAAGTCCGTTTCCCATGGAGTTTGTGTTTCTGTGTGATGGAGCTCGACTTAGATGTGATCTTTGTCCAGAGGTCTCTCCTGTTACTTTTACCAGAACTGTAGCTGGTGCTGGGGTTTAATGTATACCCAGGGGACCTGAATCTCTGGACTGACCATGTGATAGGCAGGCCCTGAGCCTCAACAGACTTGCAACTCCTACACTCTGGTTTATTGGACTTAACCCACTCAGCTAACATGGAGGTGAAGAAGGTCAACCAGCACACCAGGGAGCCAAGACTGCCTGCAACTGAAAGCAGGAGGATTGCATCCAGCATCCATGTAGAATCTAAGCCCCCTCTTGATATGGATGTGGAGTGGGCACAACTATTCTAAGGTCCACAGGATGGAGAAATAGAGTATGGATTAGAGTGGACTTACTGACACTCTATTCATGAACTATTGTGAATAGTAATCAAAGAAAATGTGGCATTGGTGTGGAGAAAGTGGCCATGTGGCTGCTGGGGGTAGCGAGAGGGAGGAGGAGATGTGATGTGGGGCATTTTCGGGACTTGGAGTTGTCCTGGGTGGTGCTGCAGGGACAGTTACCGGACATTGTATGTCCTCCCATGGCCCACTGTGTGGACTGTGAGAGAGTGTGAGCTATGATGTGGACCATTGACCATAAGGTGCAGTGGTGCTCCGAGATGTATTCAACAAATGCAATGAATGTCTCATGATGATTGAGAAGGTTGTTATGGGGGGAGGAGTGGGGTGAGGGGTGTGGGGAGTATATGGGGACCTCATATTTTTTCAGTGTAACGTTAAAAATAAATAAAGACAAAAAAAAGAGAGCCCTGGGTCAGATGGCTTCACAAGTGAATTCTACCAAACATTCCAAAAAGAACTAACACTAATTTTTCTTAAACTCTTCCAAAAAATCAAAATAGAATGAACATCAAGTAACTCATTCTATAATGAACATTACCCAAATACCAAAGCCAACAAAGACACCACAAGAAAGGAAAATTACAGGCCAATCTCTCTAATGAACCTTGATGTGAAATCCTCAACAAAATACTTGCTAATCATGTTCAACAACACATTAAACAAATTATACATCATGACCAACTGGGTTTCATTCCTGGTATGCAAAGATGGTTCAACAAAAGAAAATCAATTAATGTAATATACCACATAAACAGATAAAAGGAACAAAATCACAAGATCATATATATAAATGCAGAAAAAGCATTTGACAAAATACAGCACACTTTCTTGATAAAAACACTGCAAAAGATAGGAATAAAAGGAAACTTTCTGACCATGATATATAGGAAAAACCCACAACTTTACAATGTTGAAATCCTAAATCTTTCCCTCTAAGATCAGGAATGAGAAAAAGATGTCCACTATCACCCCTTCTATTTAACTTTGTGTTAGAAGTACTTGCTGGACCACTGAGGCAAGAACCAGATATAAAAGGCATCCAAACTGGAAATGAAAAAGTCAAAATTTCACTCTTTGCAGACAACATGATCCTATACATGGAAAGCACTGAGAAGTCTATAACAAAGCTCTGGAACTTATAAATGGTTCAGTAAAGTCACAGTATAAGATCAATGTGCCAAAATCAGTATCATTTCTGTACAACAAAAATGAGCAATCTGAGGAGGAAATCAAGAAACAAATACCGTTTACAATAGTAAATTAAAAAATCAAATACCAAGGAATAAATTTATCTAAAGAGGTAAAAAACTTCTACATAGAAAGCTACAGAACACTGTTCAAGGAAATAAAAAAGGAGATAAATAAATGGGAGAATATTCCCTGTTCATGGATAGGAAGACTAAATATCATTAAGATGCCTACCCTACTTAAACTGATCTACAGATTCAATGCAATCCCAATAAAAATCCGCACAGCATTTTTTTGTTTTTTTTTCTTTTTTTAATATTACATTAAAAAAAATTATGTCCCCATATACTCCTCATCCCCCTCATCCCAATCCTCCCCCCATAGCAACAATCTCCTCCATCATGATGAGACATTTATTGCATTTGGTGAATACATCTCTGAGCACCGCTTGTCCTCATAGCCAATGGTCCACATCATAGCCCACACTCTCCCACGTTCCACCCAATGGGCCATGGGAGGACATACAATGTCCGGTAACTGTCCCTGCAGCACCACCCAGGACAACTCCAAGTCCCGAAAATGCCCCACATCACATCTCCTCCTCCCTCTCGCTACCCCCAGCAGCCACATGGCCACTTTCTCCACACCAATGCCACATTTTCTTTGATTACTATTCACAATAGTTCATGAATAGAGTGTCAGTAAGTCCACTCTAATCCATACTCTATTTCTCCATCCTGTGGACCTTAGAATAGTTGTGCCCACTCCACATCCATATCAAGAGGGGGCTTAGATTCTACATGGATGCTGGATGCAATCCTCCTGCTTTCAGTTGCAGGCAGTCTTGGCTCCCTGGTGTGCTGGTTGACCTTCTTCACCTCCATGTTAGCTGAGTGGGTTAAGTCCAATAAACCAGAGTGTAGGAGTTGCAAGTCTGTTGAGGCTCAGGGCCTGCCTATCACATGGTCAGTCCAGAGATTCAGGTCCCCTGGGTATACATTAAACCCCAGCACCAGCTACAGTTCTGGTAAAAGTAACAGGAGAGACCTCTGGACAAAGATCACATCTAAGTCGAGCTCCATCACACAGAAACACAAACTCCAAAGAAGGGTCATCTGAGTTGGCACTGAACTCCATCTGCCATCACCATAGAACCTGTGGGTCTCTGTAGACCTCAGAAGAGTGTATTCACCTGGGGTTGTATCTTCTTTATCTGTCTCTGGGACCCTGCTGAGTTGTGCATAAGGGCAACCCCTCTGATAACCTCCCTGCTATTTTGGGGGACTGATAGCCATATAAACTCATTTGTCCTTTCCATTTCCCCCTTTTAATCAGGTCAAAAAGCATTTTTAACTCCTGGTATTATATGTAGACTGAGATATTCTGCTGGTCCGAGTTGACCCTTTTATTCAAGGTCATTTTCTAGTTACATCATCAGCTGGTACTTGGTAGTAATCCCTTGGCACCAGGGAGTCTCATCCCCAGGAGTCATGGCCCACACTGGGGAGAAGGCAATGCATTTATATGCTGAGTTTGGCTTTGAGACTGGCCACATTTGAGCAACACGGAGGCTCTCAGGAGGTAACTCTTAGGCACCCTGCAGCTCTAGGCCTTGTTCTTATTTCAGGTGCACAGGCTCACAAGCATAGTTATTAGTATCAAGGACTCATTGTTGGACCTTCCTTGTTTTTTGGTCTTTGCCGTTGCACTTGGGGGATTGTTGCTGTCCCTTTAGGGAGTGTGATAGAGCTCCCCTGGCTAGGAACTCAGCACTCCCTCAGTTGTTGTTTTTAATTGTAACCACTATGAAAATATCCAAACATTTTTATGTGCCCTGGATATACGCTCCGTAGAACTCCCTGCCAACCATGTGTCCCCTGTCAGTAACATACCACATCAGTATTCCTCCCCTGGTATTGTTTTTTCAAGATTTATTTATTTTATTTATTTCTCTTCCCTCCTCCCCGCCGGCCCCAGTTGTCTGTTCTCTGTGTCTGTTCCCTGCGTGTTCTTCTTTGTCCACTTTCTGTTGTTGTCAGCAGCATGGGAATCCACGTCTCCTTTTGTTGCATCACTTGCTCCATCACCTCTCAATGTGTGCAGTGCCATACTCGGGCAGGCTGCACTTTCTTTCATGCTGGGTGGCTCTCCCCATGGGGCACACTCCTTGCACATGGGGCTCCCCCACGCGGGTACACCCCTGCATGGCACGGCACTCCTTGCGCACATCAGCACCGTGCATGGGCCAGCTCCACACAGGTCAAGGAGACCCGGATTTTGAACCATGGACCTCCCATGTGGTAGACAGTTGCCCTAACCACTAGGTCAATTCTGCCTCCCTCCCCTGCCATTGTTTTTTTAAATTTCTCTCCCCTTCACCCCCACCCCAGTTGTCTGTTCTGTGTGTCTATTTGCTGCGTATTCTTCTTTGTCCCCTTCTGTTGTTGTCAGTGGCACGGGAATCTGTGTTTCTTTTTGTTGCGTCACCTTGTGTCAGCTCTCTGTGTGTGCAGTGCCATTCCTGGGCATGCTGCACTTTCTTTCGTGCTGGGCAGCTCTCCTTATAGGGAGCAGTCCTTGGCATGGGGCTCCCCTAGGCGGGGACACCCCTGCGTGGCACAGCACTCCTTACGCACATCAGCACTGTGCATGGGCCAGCTCCACACGGGTCAAGGAGGCCCGGGTTTTGAACCACAGACCTCCCATGTGGTAGACGGAAGCCCTAACCACTGGGGCAAATCTGCCAAATTGTCCTCCAGAATGGCTGGATCCTTCTACATTCCCACCAGTAGTGGATGAGTGTTCCCGTTCCTCCACATCCTCTCCAGCATTTGTAGTCTTCTGGGTTTTTTTTCATAGCTGGCAATCTTATGGGAGTAAGATGTTATCTCATTGTAGTTTTGATTTGCATTTCCCTATTAGCTAGAGATTTGGAGCATTTTTTCATGTGCTTTTTCACCATTTGTATTTCTTCTTCAGAGAAGTGTCTGTTTAAACCTTTTTCCCATTTTTAAAATGGGTTGTTTGTCTTTTTACTTTCAAGATATAGGAGTTCTTTATATATGCAGGTTATAAGTCTCATATCAGATATATGGTTACCAAATATTTTCTCCCATTGTGTAGGCTCTCTTTTCACTTTCTTGACAAAATCCTTTGAGGTGCAGAAGGCTTTAATTTTGAGGAAGTCTCATTTATCTATTTGTTCTTTTGCTGCTTGTGCTTTTGCTGTGAAGTTCATGTAGCCATTTCCTATTACAAGGTCTTGTATATGCTTCCCTACACTGCTTTCCAAAGTCTTTATGGTCTTGGCTCTTATATTTAGTTCTTTGATCCATCTTGAGTTGATTTTTGTACCAGGTGTGAGATGGTAATCCTCTTTCATTCTTTGACATATGGATATCCAGTTCTCCAGTCACCATTTGTTGAATAGGCCATTCTCTCCCAGTTGAGAGATATTGGTGGCTTTATTGAATATTATATGACTATATATATGAGGATCTATATCAGAACTCTCAATTTGGTTCCATTGGTCTGTGTGTCTCTCCTAGTCCAGGGCTCTTTTTAGTTGTGAGCTTTTTAATGACTGATTCTATCTCTTTAGTTGTGATTGGTTTGTTGAGATCAATATCTTCTGTCATCAATATAGGCCACTTATGTCTTTCTAGGAATTTGTCCATTTCATCTAAATTGCCCTTCTTCTTGGCATATAGTTTTTTAAAGTATCCTCTTATGATACTCTTTATTTCTGTGGGTTCAGTGGTGATATCTCCTTTCTCATTTCTTATTTTGTGTATTTAGATATTCTCTTATTTTCTTTGTTAGTCTAGCTAAGGGTTTGTTAATTTTATTGATCTTCTTAGAGAACAAGCTCTTTGTTTTATTTTTTCTAGCACTTTCTTATTTTCTATTTCATTTAGTTCTGCTCTGAACTTTGCTATTTCTTTCTTTCTTCTTCCTTTAAGGTTAGTTTGTTGTGTTTTTACTAATTCCTCCAAGTGTGCAGTTACGTCTTTGATTTTAGCTCTTCTTTTTTGATGTATGAATTTATGGCTATGAATTTCCCTCTCAGTACAGCTTTTACTGCATTCCATTAGTTTTGAAATGTTGTGTTGTCATTTTCATTAGTTTCAAGGTAGTTACTGATTTCTTTTGAGATTTCCTTATTGACCCCCTGTTTGCTTAAGAGTGTGTTGTTTAACTTCCATATCTTGGTGCCTAATCTGGGTCTCTGGCCCTTGAAGATTTCTGGCTTCATTCCATTGTGGTCAGAGAAATTATTTTGTATGATTTCAATCTTTCTTCATTCATTGAAGCTTTATCTGTGGCATAGCACATGGTCTATCTTGGAGAATGATCCTTGTGTGCTTGAGAAGAATGTATATCCTGTTGTATTGGGGTGTAACGTTCTGTAAATGTCTATTAGGTCCAGCTCTTCTAATATATTGTTCAAAGTCTTTGTTTCTTTATTGATTCTCTGTTGAAATGTTCTGCTCCATGGTCATAAGGTGTATTATAGTCCCCCACTATAATTGAAGAGGCATTTATTCCTTCACTTAGTTTTTCCAGTATTTGCCTCACATATTTGGACGCTCCTTTTTTAGAAGCATAAATGTTTATGATTGGTCTTTCTTCTTGAAAGTTTACCCCTTTTACTAATAAGTAGTTTCCATCTTTGTCTCTCACAATAATTTTGCATTTAATGTCTATTTTGTCTGATATTAATATAGCTACTCCTGTGCTTTTTTGGTTGTTATTGGCCTGTAATATTATTTTCCAGCCATTCACTTTCAATCTCCTTGAATCCCTTGGCCTAAGATTGGTTTCTTGTAGACAGCATACAGATGGGTCTTATTTCCTTATCCATTGTTCCAATCTGTGTCTCTTGACAGGTGAGTTTAACCCATTGACATTCAGTGTTTTTACTCTCAAGGAATTACTTATATTAGCCATATTTTCTTAGGATTTGTGTATGTCATATGTTGTGTTTTTTTTCCCTCTTTTTTCTTTTTCATTGCTCTTACACTCTCCTCCAGCTCTGTCTCTCCTATTTTTTTTTCTTTCCTCCTGCAGAGCTCCCTTTAGTGTTTCTTGATGGCAGGCTTCTTGTTGGCATACTCTCTTAGTTTCTGTTTATCTGTGAATATTTTGAACTCTCCATCATTTTTGAATGCTAGCTTTGCTGCATAGAGTAGTCTTGGGTGGACATTGTTTTCTTTTAGTATTTGACTATGTTATACCATTGCCTTCTTGCCTCCATGATTTGACATGAGAAATTAGCACTTAATCCTATTGAGCTTCCCTTGTATGTTATGGTTCTCTTTTCTCTTCATGCTTTCAGTATTTTCTCTTTGTCTTTAGCGTTGGATAATTTGACAAGTATATGCCTCGGGGTAGGCCTGTTGGGATTTATGCAGTTTGGGGTGTGTTGTGCTTCCTGGACATGTACATCCATCTCTCTCATTAGATTTCAGAAGTTTTCAGCAATTATTTCCTCCAACACACCTTCTGTCCCCTTTCCCTACTCTTCTTCTGGGATGCCTATTATGCATATGATTGTGCACTTTGTGTTGTCATTCAGGTCCCTAAGTTCCTGCTGGATTTTTTCTATGTTTTTATTGATCAATTCTACTATCTGTTTGATTTCAGATTAACTGTCTTCCACATCACTAATCCTTTCCTCTTCCTCTTCAAATCTACTGTTATTTGCTGAGTTTTTTTTTTATTTCTTGGATTGTGCCATTTATCACCATCATATCCATTATCTTTTTTGTGTATGTTTACAATTTTTCTGTATGTTTGACAAATGTTTTCTTAATATCCTTAATCTCTTCCTTCATTTCATTAAATTGGTCCATAATATATGTTTTGAGAGCTTTGATTAGTTGTTTGATGTTCTGCTCCTCTTCTTTTTTTTAGTTTGTTCACTGGATTGGGCCATGTTTTCCTGATTATTGGTATGGTTTGTAATTTTTTGTTGCTGTCCTGTCATCATTTTATCTTTATGTGTTTGTTCACTTGTTTAGCTTCTCTGTCTAGTCTCAGGGTTTATTCAGGTGCTGTTTTTGTGTGTGTGTTAAGTCTTCTCTTTAACACTTTGTTCTTCTTATTTTATTTCCTTGTTGTTGTTTAAGTTCTCTGGAAGGAAAATATTATGGCCAGGGAAAGCAAAGGAGGTAAGAAAAGAAAAAGTATAATAGTAGAATTGATAGTAAACATTAGCAGAAGAACCATGTGAGATCTAGGAGAATGGATATTAAACTCCTTTAAGCTGTGTAGAGTTATAACAGTATAAAAGTGGAGTACCTACAATGTGATGGTAAAGTGAATATGGGGATGATTATAGTATGACTTAAATGGCCAGTGTTGTCAGGAGAGAGGGAAAGAAAAAAGAAAGGACAATAACATAAAGAGTTAATGAAAGATAGTAAACATAATAGAGGTGTTAGAAATTAAAAGTCAGAAAAATTAGGGGCTGAACAAAGAGAGTGACATGTAAGAGTAACAACAGACAATGGAAGATAGAAAGATGTAAAAGGAAGGGGATAGCATTGGTAGCCAAAATCAGTACATGCAGAAAAGAGGAAATGGAGGATGAGGAAGCACAGCAAATAAGAATCACTGTCAATACACCTTGAGCAAACACTCTTTTTGTCATTGTCTCTCCAGATCGATGTCCAGAAACTTCCTGCTTTGTGGGTTCCTAAAATTGTTCACTTGGGCAGAATTCTGCCCCCACTCAGCTGGTTTTTTGCAGGAGAGATGACTAGGGTGCACTCACTCAGACGCCATCTTACCCTGCCTCTTACGGCTGTTTTAGAGGGTACATGCCAGCGCAACTTTATCCATAATACTCCAAAACTGAAAACAACCTAGATATTCATCAATAGGAGAATGGATAAGCAAATCATGGTGTATTCATATAATAAAATACTATTCAGCACTAAAAATCTGAGTAAAATAAGCCTTACCAAATGAATACGTAGTGCATAAGTCAATGTAAATAAAGTTCTATAACAAGCAAAACTATTAATCTATGGTGAAAAATATGAACAGTGGTTTCCTCTGGTGGGGGGTAATTGAGAAGAGATGTGAAGAAATTTTCTGGGGTGATGGTAAAGTTCTGTGTCTTTTTAAATTTTTTAAAAATTCTCCCTCCCCTCCTCTCCCCTTTCCTCCCTTTCCCCTCCTCCTCCCTGCAGTTTTTGTTGTCTGTGTCCATTCACTGTGTGATCTTTTGTATCTGTTTCCCTTTTTGTCTTCTCTTCTCATAATTCTCCTCTAGGATTCACCAGGATTTGATCCTGAGGACCTCTGATGTGGAGAGAGATTCCCTGTCAATTGTGCCATCTCAGTTTCTGATCTCTGCTGTACTTCATATTGACTCTCCTCTTTGTCTCTCTTTTGTCCCATCATCATCTTGCTGCATGATTCACTTGTGAAGGCACTGGCTCACCACACAAGCACTCAACTTGCCATGCGGGCATTTGGCTCAGCACATGGGCACTTGGCTTGCCATGTGGGCACTCATGTGGGCACTTGGGGGAGGGGGAGGGGGAGGGCACTAAATAAAATAAAATAACTTGGGACCTCTCCCTTATCATATGTCCTTGTGGGGGTTGCTTCATGGGTGTCTTAAGGTTTGGCATGTGCTGTTGGGGTCATAAATCAATGGCTATGTTGTTAATCTTAATGTGTTCCTTATCTGTACCCAAGATTCAGTGAGGCCTGAAAGAATTTAGACTAAAAACACATAAACCCTTGGAAAATTTGTTGCAAATAACTTCCCTCAGCTTGATATTTAATTTTGTTGTAGAGACATCTATTTCTTCAGTTTTGTCAAGGTTTGCCTCATGTATTTTGGGGCATGCTGGATAGGCACATATTTATCATTGTTATTTCTTCCTGGTTGATTGCTCCTTTTATTAATATATAATGGCCTTCTGCATCTTTTATATACTTTTTCCATGCAAAGTCTATTTTGTCTGATATAGTACCCTGCTCTTTTAGTTACTGTTTGTGTGAAATATCTTTTTCCAGCATTTCACTTTCAGCCTATTTGTGTCCTTGGGTCTAAGGTGAGTCTTTTATAGACAATATATGGATGGTGCATATTTTTTTTCTCTTTTTGCCTTTTCTTTTTGCATTTTTAAAAATCCTTTCTATCATCCTGTGTCTTTTGATTGGGGAGTTTAATCCAAAGACAGTCAATGTTATTGCTGCATAGGCATTACTTATTTTGACCATTTTATCCTTTGGATTTAATATGTCATATCATATTTTTCTTTTTCTTTTTACCCTTTCAGTTACCCTTTCTGATAATCTTCATTTCTACAGTCTTCTGTCTTTTCCTTTCAGGCTGCAGAACTCCCTTTAGTATTTCTTGTAATGCTGGTCTCTTGTTTATAGACTCTCCTATTTTTCTATTTATCTGTGAATATTTTAAACTCACTCTCATTACTGAAGGACAATTTTTTAAAATAAAATTTTATTGAAGTAGTCATACATGAGCATACATTCACAATAAATGTATATTACAAGTTGTGAATTTACAAAACAAACATGCATATCATCATACAAGATTCCATACATCTCCCCACAACCAACACCTTGCATTGTGAAACATCTTTTTTCATTAAAATAAATATGGTGATTTCCTTACCTTTTAAAAAATTTTTATTATCTTTTCTTAAAGATACATAAATCACACAAAATATTACATAAAAAATATGTTTCCCATATATCCCACTCCCCACACCCCCCACTCCTCCCACATCAACAACTTCTTTCATTAGTATGGTAGTGAAACATCTTTTACAAACTATGAAAGGGCATCTCCAAAATATAACTACTAAACTATAGCCAATATCTTACATTTGGTGTATTTTCCCCCAACTCACCTGATTATTAACACCTTATATTAGTATTATATATTTCTTATCATTCATAAGAGAACATTCTCATATTTGTCCTGTTAACCACAGTTCATCATCTACCACATGCTTTGTATGATCCATTCAAAGTGTATACTCAGTGGCTCTCATTTTCTTCACAGAATTGTGCTTTCACCACCTCAGTCAATTTTAGAATGTTTTCACTATTCCAAAAGGGAAAAAACCCATACCTCCTTACACCTCCTATTATTGTCCCTCAGTACTGAAAAAATATCTTCTTGTCATTGCTGCAAAATATTACATTACTGTTAACTATCATCCATAAGTTACATTAATTGTAATTTCCCAGTGTATGGCCACATTCTTAGCATTTTGTAAAAGAAGAGAATTCTTTTTATACTATTAACCACAGTATTCATCCACCAGCAAAATCACTGTTATACATTCCCTAGATTATTCTCTAGTTTCCTTTCAACTGACATTTTCATCCACAAACTACCTCTTTCAGTCATAATCATATTTATAATTCAGCAGTGTTAGTTATACTCACTATAATGTGTTACTATCAACTTTATTCATTTTCACACTTTTACAATTAACCTTATTAATAATGCTGCATACATTAAGCATCATCTCTCATTCTCAACTCACATTCTATGTCCTAGGAACCCATATTCTGGAATTTACCTCCATGAGTTTACTGAACGTATATTCTTCATACTAGTGAGACCATGCAATATTTGTCCTTTTGTGTCTCGCTTATTTCACTCAGCATAATATCCTGTAGGTTCATCCACATCATATGCATCCCAATTTCATTTCTTCTTACAGCTGAATAACATCACATTTTGTGTGTATTCCACATTTTATTTATCCATTGGTTGGTTGATGGACACTTGAATTGGTTCCATATTTTAGTAACTGAATAATACGCAATGATCATCTGTGTTCAAATGTCACTTCGTGTCCTTGCTTTCAGTTCTTCTGACTATATTGCTAGTAATGGGATTGCTGAAACATACGGCAGTTCTGTATTCAGATTCTTGAGGTACTGTCAAACTTACTTCCACAGAGACTTCACCATTTTACATTGCCATCAACAGTGAAAGAGTTTTCCTGTTTCTCCACATTCTTTCCAGCACTTGCAGTTTTTTGTTTTTTGAATACTGGCCATTTTATAATGTGTGAAATGGTATCACATTGTAGTTTTGATCAGAGTTTCCCTAAAAGGAAGGGATGTTGAACATTTTTTCATGTGCTTTTTGAGCATTTGTATTTCCTCTTGGAGAAATGTCTGCTCAAGTCTTTCATCTATTTTAAAAATTGGGTTGCTTGTCTTTTTATCATTGAGTTGTATGATCTTCTTCAAATCCTTATCAGATATGTGGTTTCCAAACATTTTCTTTGAAGGACAATTTTGTTGGTAAAGAATTGTTTGTTTTTTAGGAGGTACCAGTGATTGAACTCAGGACCTCCCTTGTACATGGGAAGAAGGCACTCAACCACTTGAGCTACATCTGCTCTCTAGGATAAAGAATTCTTAGCTGGCAGTTTTTCTCTTTCATTATCTTAAATATATCATACCACTGTCTTCTCACTTCTATGGTTTGTGATGAGAAATTCACACTAAGTCTTACTGGATGTCCCTGGTATGTAATGGGTCACTTTTCTTTTGCTGCTTTCAGAATTCTCTATCTCTGGAATTTGACATTTTGAATAGGAGGTGTCTTAGATTAGTTCTACCCAGATTTATTCTGTTTGGAGTACATTGAGCTTCTTGGATATATATATATATATATTTATGTCCTTCATAAGAGTTGAGACATTTTCAGCCATTATTTCCTCAAATATTCTTCCCACTCATTTCCCATTCTCTTCTGGAAATCCCATGACATATATATTAGTGTGCTTCATGCTATAATTCAATTCCCTGAGCTCCTGCTCAATTTTTACCAATCTTTTCTCTATCCGTTCTTCTGTCTTTTCCAATTTCAGATGCTTTGTCTTCTAATTCACAGATTTTTTCTTCTTCTGCCATTTCAAATCTGTTGTTGTATGCATCTAATGATTTTTAAATCTCATCCATTTTGTCTTTCATTCCTATAAGCTCTGTTATTTTTCTATTTAAGCTTTAACATTTTTCTTTGTGCTCTCACAGTGTCCTCTAGTGTGGCTTGTAATTTTTTGCTGATGTCTAGGCATCTCATTACGATGGTGAGTTTACTCTGATGATCCATTTCTTTCTCTTGCTTAGGACTTTATTGCTCCATGGCTTTGTGTTCCGGCTCTTCTTTGATTCTTGTTTCAACTTATTCTTGTCTTTAAAATTGCCCCTTTTGAACGAGGTCTCCACAGGCAGGGCCGTTACTGCATGTGTGCACATGCACCATCAGGCAGGGGGGCCGTGAGCAGCTGAGAGAGAAGTAACACAGCAGGGCAAGCACTGCCCTGCCTTGGCCCGCCTCGGTCATGGAGGAGACAAGGGCCACGGCTCCCAACCTCTCCAAAAGTCCCTGCACTCCATTTCTCCTCCTCACTGGTCACTCGGTTTCAAGAAAAAGTCTTTGGTGCTTAATTATCTTTTGTGCTGGGGCCCCTGCTAGAGATGCTGGGGCTTTCAACTGACTTTCAGGGTATGGGGACGCTAGCTCCAAAACTGATTCCAGTGTATCTTGCAAACTCTAAGACAAGGCAATGGAAATTATTCAATGTGAGCAGGAGAAAGAAAAAAAGAACAAAGGAAAATAAAGAAAACCTGAAGGACCTGTGGGATACCCTCAGGCATAGCAATACATGGATGATGGGAGCCCTGAGGGACAAGAAGGAGAAAAGGGGGCAGGAGAAGTATTTGAACACAGAATGACTTAAAAACTTGCCCAATCTGATGAAAGACATGAAGATCCTCATCCAGGAAGCTGAACAAACTCCAAGCATGAGAGACTCACAGATCGACACAAGGACACGGTATAACAAAACTGTCAAACCCAAAGACAAAGAGGGGAATCTGAGAGCAGCAAGAGAGAAGTGACTCAGCACATTTGAGGGATGCCCAGTGGTCTAACAGTGGACTTCTCATCAGAAACCATGGAGGCCAGAAGATGATGGGATGGCCTATTTAAATTCCTTAAAGAAAAAACTCCCAAACGAGAATTCTATATCCAGCAAAATTATCTTTCAAAAATAATTGAGGAATTAAGACATTCACAGATATATGAATGTTGAAAGAGTTCATTAGCAGAAGACCTGCCTGCAAGAAATGCTGAGGGAGCACTACAGGCTGAAATAAAAGGATGCTAGACAATAATTCAAAGCTACTTGAAGAAATAAAGAACATTGGTGAAGGCGACTGTAGCAGTTTGATATGGTTATGAATTACAAAAATAGAGATTGGATTATGTTTGTAATCTGATCTGTACCTGGGCATGACTGATTTATGATTAGGGTGTTGGTTCCCCACCCCTCTGTGGGGTACAGGTTTCTGATGTTGGAGTTTTAATGTTGGAGTTTGATGCTTAAGTCTTAAGCTGGAGCCCCAGGGAAAGACACAGAGCCATTCACCTGACAGTGTACAGCTGACCTTGTGGAGAGAGACAAAGCCTCAAGAGCCCCATAGTCTACAGCTGACCTTGTGGAGGAAACAGAAGAACTGAGCCCAGAGGAGCCGAGGAAGCCTGAACCCTTGCAGACGTCGGCAGCCATCTTGCTCCAACACGTGGAAACAGACTTTGATGAGGGAAGTAACTTAGGCTTTATGGCCTGGTAACTGTAAGCTCCTACCCCAAATAAATATCCTTCATAATGCCAAAAAAATAAAATAAAATAAAATTGCCCCTTTTTAACTGATTAACACAGGGCCAGAGACCTACTAATAGGGTGCAGAGAAGTTTTAAGGGCCTTGGGGAGGGGGACAGTGAAGACACCAAAAATCCTCTTTTCTTTTAAACTTTATTTTTTAAAGAAGTTTTAGATTACAGAATAGTGACATATGGGAAACAGACTTGGCCCAGTGGTTAGAGCATCCGTCTACCACATGGGAGGTCCGCGGTTCAAACCCAGGGCCTCCTTGACCTGTGTGGAGCTGGCCCATGCGCAGTGCTGATGTGCGCAAGGAGTGCCGTGCCATGCAGGGGTGTCCCCCGCATAGGGGAGCCCCATGCACAAGGAGTGCACCCTTAAGGAGAGTCGCCCAGCGCGAAAGAAAGTGCAGCCTGCCTAAGAATGGCGCCACCCACACAGAGAGATGACACAACAAGATTACGCAACAAAAAGAGACACAGATTCCCGTGCTGCTGACAACAACAGAAGCGGACAAAGAACCAAGACGCCGCAAATAGGCACAGAGAACAGACAACCGGGGTTGGGGGGGAGGGGAGAGAAATAAATAAATAAATAAATAAATAAATAAATAAATAAATAAATAAATAAATAAAGTTACATAAAAAATAGTGGATTCTCATACCCCTCTCCCTCTCACATTTCCCCCTATTAATAACATCTTACATGAATGTGGTACACCTGTGATACAGGCCTCTTTTCTTTTTCTGCCTGGAGGTGCCCTTTCCTGGCCTGCCAGAAGATGGCGATCTTTAGCAATCCTCTCTCCTCAGCCATTGGTGACAGTTTTCCCTGTGGAATGTGTTCCCTTGGTGGGTGGTGATGATGCAATTTCCCCCTCTGGGAAGGCTGTTAGGAGCTAAACCTTGTAATTCAAACTTGCTGATCAGAAGCCACTCTCCTCCCTCAGCGCACCCTCCCTTTTCTCAGGATGCACCCTCTCTTCCCAGGAAGGAAAGAGAGCCATTCCATCAGTAAGAGGGTTGTTCGAGAGGGCAGGCTAACCTTAGCTCTCTGCTAGCTCCTAGGTGAAGACAATGGAATTGGACGCACCTGGCTGGGAAGGGTGGGCCTTGTGGAATCCCGTAGACCCAATTCACCAGCTAAAAGCTGGTTCAGCAGTGGGCTATGTCTATCCCTCTCGCCTTTCCTGAGAAAGTTGATTCGTACAACTCTCTCAGTCTATATGCACCTGTCAGGCACCAGAGGTACCCAAGTTGTTTACTCTGAGAATGGGGGTTGGGTGCCAGCAGCAGTTGCCCAGTTTACTCACAGATCACCACAGAGTCTCCTTCTCTTCACCCTTCTCTCTCCTTGGTGCTGCCCAATCCTCTCCTGGTCTCCTGAGCCCTAGAACAGCTGTTCTGAACAGTTTCTTTCTGCCTTCTGCTGTTTTTCTGTGAGAGAATTGAGCCTTGTAACTCTCTAATCCTATTCCCAGAAGTCTCTCACAGTAACTTTTTAAAAAATTATATATATTTTTTAATTCATTTTTAAAAAATATTACATTAAAAAAATATGAGGTTCCCATTCACCCCCACCGCCCCCACCCCACCACTCCCCCCACAGCAACACTCTCCCCCATCATCATGACACATCCATTGCATTTGGTGAGTACATCTCTGGGCAAGTAATTTTTTTTTAAGATTTATTTATTTTTTTTATTTCTCCCCCCTCCCCCCCGCCGTTGTTTGTGCTTGCTGTGTCTGTTTGTTATATGCCCATCTTCCTTTCAGGAGGCACTGGGAACTGAACCCAGGACCTCTCATGTGGGAGGGAGGCATCTAATTGTTTGAGCCACCTCCGCTCCCTGCTTTGTTGTGTCTCATTATGTTTTTCTCCTTGTATACCTTGTTGCGTCATCTTGTTGCATCAGCTTGCTACACCAGCCCATTGTATGAACTCACTGTCTTGCTTGTCTTCTTTAGGAGGCACCCATAACCAAACCCAGGACCTCCCGTGTGGTAGGTGGGAGCTCAGTTTCTTGAGCCACATCTACTTCCCTCACATTCACTTTTTTTTAGTTGCCTTTTTTTAAAAGATACATAAATCTTAAAAAATATTACATTAAAAATATAAGAGGTTCCAATATACCCCACACCCCACCCCAGTCCTCCCACATCAACAACCTCTTTCATCATTGCAGCACATTCATTGCATTTGGTGACTACATTTTGGAGCACTGCTGCACCGCATGGATTATAGTTTACATTGTAGTTTACACTCTCCCCCAGTACATTCAGTGGGTTATGGCAGGATATATAATGTCCAGCATGTGTTAATTCAACTCTTCCCTCCCATATTTCATCATTAAGTCCTAACCACTGCCCTACTATGATATCTTTAATCTTTCCCCTCTTCCATTGTCACCCCCATAGTTCAGTCCTCATTATTATGAGTTCACCATGTAACTGGTCTCCCTGCTGTCAATCTTACCTCCTCCCTCCACAGACTACCTGGTGCATCTTCAGAAAGCTAGTTGTGGTCGAAAACCTCACTTTATTGAGAACCTGTAAACAGCAGATGTTTCTTTCCACAGAAAATTCCAATCAACTCAGTCTAGCAAATATCTGACCCTGACCTTTTGTGCGCCTCATCTCTGGTTCATTCTTTTCATATTCTCAATGTTCAAGCCAAACTGAACTCCTTACTCTTTGCATTGCATATAGTTAGCCTATTTAGAGGACAGAAAGGTCCCTGATGACCTAAATCCTTGGCCTACTAACTCTAGAGATTCCCAAAAGAGTTAGGCTGAAAGCACATTCCAGATAACCACACCTACATTTACTGTTTTATAACATGGTGCCTACTAAAGTGGAATTTTAAAAAATGAAGTCAATCTGTTTGATGTCTAGAGATGAAGACTGTGACTCATGTGACTCACTCTGGGCAGATTTTTATAATAGAAAAAAATCAATTGTCTAGTTCCCTTTGTTATGTAAATAGAAGGCAGGAAGTCACTTTTAGTCAAGGGATAACAAGATTTTTTTTTCTGTGTTTTAGCAATGTTGTTCAGTATTCTGGAGAGTCTTGGGGAGGGAGTAGGATAATTTACATTTACGTAACAATCCTAGGGACTTTCTGAGAGGGAAGGGGCCAAGAATCTACCCCTTTCTTCCCCAGATGCAAAGTTTTAGAAACCTGTTTGGAGTGGCAGGAAAGGACTTCATTGGTCCTGAACTAGAAATTACTTTGAAAGCAGCAAGAATCTGGGCAGCTTATTTGGGCTCAACATCAGAGCCTAAGGGTTCTTGGGGGTTGGGCTGTTTCTAAGGTTCAGAGCCCAGAGACTGAGCCTGGCAGGCATAGTACTATGTTTTGGGACCAACTGCTGAGCAAACGAATTAACTCAAAGAGCTGTGATCTTGGTATTCTAAAATCTTGCATTGTGCAAGACCATAAGAGTTAGCAAGAGAATCAATGGTGTCAACTTCTCTCTTCCTCTGCCTAGAGTTTAGAAATAGGACTGGTCACCTTAGAAGGAATAGGTACCCAGGGTTCTTCACCAAGTTAAGAGGAACAGAGGCCTCAAAAAAGAGAGAGTGACTTCCTATTAATAAAGTCAGATGAATGCTTAAATAATTCATTGGTAAAAAAGACAATGGCCATTATTTATACCTTAAAATGGTGAAACAGGTCATAACATCTTTCAATAAATACTTATTATTGAGTACCTATTATGTATAAGGCACCCTACCAGACTTTAGGACTACAGTAGAGTGCAAAGGAGTCATGATTCCTGTGTTTTTTGAGATTATAATCTGGTAGGGGAGACAGACATTAAACACTCCAGATAAAGACTGAATTTCTTGCCAAGTCATCAGTTCATATACCCCAAACATGATCTACAAAACTCAAACTTTATATCCTTATCAGCCCAGCTAGCTAACAGGAGTGTCTGAGTCTCCTTGCAAAGTTTTAGGGAAAAGAAACTGATTAGGTCATCTTAGGTTAGGTATCTACCCTGGTCAGCTATACCAGGGAATGAAGTGACAATAGCCCATTGAGCACTCAGTGGGACTGTGGGAAGGCCCAGTGAGAACTGAGTATGGGGAGTGAGTTGTTGAAACCAATAGACCTGCTGTCCAACCCAGCTCTGTATTTTGGATTTCACAGTGTGTGTCAAGTAACTACAATGACCTATACAATGCTCCATGTTTGATGCCATCCAATAAAATGTAATAATATCAACTCCTTTCCATGAGCAAGTAAATCCTTTCTTCCCAAGAAAAAATTAAAGCCCCAAATATATCCAAAGAATCTTATCTCTCTCATTTTTTTCAGACACAGGGATCTCATCTGGGTGACTGGTGGGGATGTGCATTCCTAATTCTGTTGCTGTGGCCTGGACTATCTTACATTGTTGCTCTGTTTTGTTTGGTCTTGGGAAGAAGTCCTAAGGAAAGGAGAGACCTAGCTCTTGCTGAGATGAAGTCGAGTGGTGTCCTGGCCTTCCCCACCCTGAGATGCATTAGATGGCAAGATCCACAAACTGTCAGATAATTCCCTAGGCCCAAGAGAGATCATTAGGCCCCTTTCCATGATTTATACCCACCCTACAGATTTCCATGGGGTATTGAGAAACATCCACTACCATTCTCCAAAGACTAAGCAGGGGTATTGACATCACCATATTACATGTACATATGCTCACCAGAGGACACTCAGCCACATTGGATGTTAATTGTGTTCTATGAGAAGAAACTTTGCAATAAGGAAAGAAGATCAGGAAGATCTCCAGAACTTACCCTGGTCAGAGAAGCTAGAGCACTTATGAGCACCAAAGAAACTGAAAGGGATGAATCTTCCCAGTTTAAGGTCTAAACTAGGGATGGGACAAATGAGCTTCTTGGTTCCTACCTCTGGGCACTTGCACTTATAAATCTTACTACCCAGGCTATGAGCAGTAGGAAGCATACTTGAGAACCCCTCCTCCCCACACACAGCAAAGAATGTCAGCAGTGCTGAGATTGAGAAACTCAAGCTTAGAGGGCTTAGAGAACTTGCCTCACTCCCACTCTCCATTCACAGGCCTCTAATTTTTGGATTCCATCTGGTTTGCACTTACCTTGTTCAGTGAAGGAGGATGAGCTACAGGTGGTGATTTCTACCCAGCTACATGTGTAACAAGAAGGGAGAAGTACTTTAACTAGAGAAGTTAAACTAGTGAGAGGCTAACTAGAGAGAAAAAAATGTCCAAGTAAGGGGAAGGTCAAGATTGCCAATAGAGATATATCAAAATAGAGATCCCCATAGCAACAGCTTTTAACCTCTCACTTCTACCCTCAGAAAGCTCACCCCCAAGAAAGCAATTCAGTTGTAGATCCTTGAAACCTATCATAAGTTCTCCATTTTGGGATTAGGTAGGATGAGAAAAATTTCATCTCTTCCCACTAACACAAGTGCCAAATTTTCCGTACCAATGCATCTGCCTCCAGTAGAATGTCCTATCCCACCATCTTGGCCTGTCTAAATCTTACCAGTCTTTCAAGGCCAACATCAATGTTACCTCTATCTGATCCCTCATAACTTTCCTAAGTCTTCTGATCTGAATTTCTCTTTATAACACACATTACATTCAACTTTGTATTAGGGTTGTTTGATTTCACAGCAAGCTCTTAGCTTTTATATTTTTTCCTTTTATACAGTCTGCACAGTTATACGTTATACACTAACATACCCAAAATCTTCCCTATGCTGGATTTGGATACATCAGATAACAAATATTTCAAGATATTGCCTGTCAGCGAATCCTTCAATTCCTATAATGAAGTCATCTTGGTAAAGCAGATTTTGTACAACTCAAAATTTTATTGTATTTTCTCTTATTATTTAAAAATGCATGTGAAAAACCAAAACAATGAAATAGTTAGAAGTACAATTGAGACAAAGACAAATGCCATTAAACATGCCAAAACTGAATACTCTTGATATAAGCATATTAGAGAGACATATCAACTGTGGATTCCATTGTGAAAGAAAAGAACAAGGTAAAATAATCACCTTGATTAGGGCACAACATATTATATACATTTAAAATGAAAAAGAATGCTGGTGGACAAATGAGACAACCTAGATGAAACATAAAAATTCTTAGAAATGCCCCAGTGTGAGAGAGTTGGACTCATTTGTGGTTTCGCTAGAGATGGCTCTTCGAACCCTTCAATTTGAATCTATAGTTAGTACTAGACTTGATAGGTTTATGTCCAAAAGACTTAAACTGTTGGGCTGTTCATGTACCAGTTGGGCCCTCAATCTCAACAGACTTGCAACACCTACTCTCCAGTTAATTGGACTCACCCAGGACAACTAATAAGGAGATGATGATGGACAGTGCTCATCCCAAGGAACAGAGAGAATCTGCATCTTCCAGCAAGATAGACCCATCCATCTGCCCCATGGGATCTAAGCCCCTTCTCAATTCTAGGCAGAGTGGGCATCACCATCTGTGATGGTTAGGCTCTTGTGTCAACTCAGCCAGGTAATTGTGCCCGCTTGTTTCATCAAACAAGCAGTAGGCTAACTGTAATACAAGGATATTTATGGACTTTAATCACCATTGACTTTACTGCAGTGGTAAATCATAGATAGCTGGTTATAATTACATCAATCAGGGAGATTGCCATCAGCAATGAGTGACACTTAACCCAATCAGTTGAATGCCTTAAAGGGGAAAGTGATTCGAGCATTGAGAGAATTTCCCAGCTCGTCATTGGACAGCCAGTATCTCCCGGAACTTGTCAAGAATTTTCACTGGACTTTCATCGGAGCTCCTGGTTGCAGCCTGCCTGCAGAACCTGGACTTGTGCATCCCCACTCTGATAAATCTCTTACTATTGATAGATATCCCTTGTTGATTCTGTTTCTCTAGAGAACCCTGATTAATACACCATCCCAGAATCCTCAGAATTGGGAATAAACGATGGACTAGAGTAAATTTATGGTTATTCTAATATAGACTTATTGTTATTCTAGCAATGGAAGAACTTTTATCATTGATGTGGAGGCAGTGGCTTCCGGAGGTTCTGGAGGGAGGCAGAAAAAACGAGATATAATATGGGGGCATTTTTGGGACATTGAAATTGCCCTAATTATGTTGCAATGATGGATACAGACCATTATATATTTTGTTCTAACTTACAAAATTGTGTGGGACAGAGTGTAAGTATAGTAAACTATAATCCACACTTAGGAATAATGCTCCATTATGTGTTCATCAGTTGTAACAAATGTACCACACTAATGAAGGATGTTGTTAATGTGAGAAAGTGTGTGAGGGGTAGTGATTTTGCCATATGGAAATCCCCTATATTTTTTATGTGACATTTATATAATCTAAAGTATCGAAGAAAATAAAACAAAAAACAAACAAAGCCCCCCAACAAAGAAAAGGCCAGGACCAGACAGCTTCACAGGTGAATTCTACTAATTATTCCAAGAAGAATTAATAACAGTCTTCCTCAAATGCTTCCAAAAAACTGAAGAGGAGGGAACATTCTCTAATTCATTCTTTGGGGATGTGGATTTGCTTAACTGATAGTGTCTGTCTACCACATGGGAGGTCCAGGGTTCAAACACAGGGCCTCCTGATCCGTATGGTGAGCTGGCCCACGCACAGTACTGATGCGCACAAGGAGTGCCATGACACTCAGGGGTGTCCCCCATGTAGGGGAGCCCCACATGCAAGGAGTGTGCCCCATAAGGAGAGCTGCCCCATGCAAAAAAAGTGCAGCCTACTCAGGAGTGGTGCCGCACACATGGAGAGCTGATGCAGCAAGATGGTGCAACAAAAAGAGACAAAGATTCCCAGTGCCACTGACAAGAATACAAGCAGACACAGAAGAACACACAGCAAATGGACACTGAGAGCAGACAACTGGGGGGGGGGCGGGGGAAGGGGAGAGAAATAAATAAATAAATAAATAAATAAATAAATAAATAAATAAATAAATCTAAAGAAAAATTCATTCTATGAAGCCAACAGGACCCTAACACAAAAGCAAAATAAAGATACTGCAAGGAAAGAAAACTACAGACTAATTTCTCCTATGAATACAGATGCAAAAATCTTCCAGAAAATACTTGCAACTTGAATCCAACAGAACATTAAAATATTATACAATGCGGCGGCTTGCTCGGTCGGTAGAGGTGGGGTCTGGCTGCAGACGAGGGGTCGGTCCAGCTCAGGACAAGGGGTCGGTCCCGCTTGGGACGAGGGATCAGTCCCGCTTGGGACGAGGGGTCGGTCCAGCAGCAGACGAGGGGTCGGTCTCACAGGGGTTGCGCGGTTTGGCTGACGGGGTCGCCCAGCGAAGCCGGCGACGAGGGGGTCACCCGGAGAAGCAGGCGACAAACTGGGGACAAGGGAGGCCAGGCCCTTGTCGGGGGCTCTCAGGACTGGAGGGCGCACGGCAGAAGAACTACCGCGGAGATGAGGTAAACACGCAGGTCCACTTTATTGAGGGAGAGGCAACAGTTTTATAGAGGCTGGGGAAGGCTGATTGGTCGAAGCCACGCCCTGTTCTGATTGGTTGCTGGAGAAAGGTCAGTGGGCGGTACTGGATGGGGGAGGGGTGGTGATTAGGGATTGGCTGTTGCTGTTGCTGGGGGAAGTGGCAGGGTTTAGTGATTGGTGGCTGCTGTTGCTGGGGTAGAGGGCAGACTGGAGTTTCCCGCCCACGCCTGGCTGTTGCTGCTGTTGGGGGGAGGGAAAAGGGCAGACTGGATTCTTCCACCCTGCGCCTGCGCAGGGAGAAAGAAGAAGAAGGGTGCCGCCCCACAAGGCATCGTGTGGCGCCATCTGGGAGGAGGGGCGGCCGCGGAAGCATGGCTGCCGAGAAGGGGAGACCCGAGGGCACTCTGCGCCCATGCCAAGCTTCCTTCAGGGTGGCGGTGGGCCCGACCAACCACCCTATTATGGGGGCAGCGGCTTGGCCTACCGCGGCCGCTCCCCCGCCGGGCCAGCAAACCACTCTTCAGCCCGAGGGGTGACCGCAATACAAGATGAGGATTGTGGGACGATGACATTGGATTAGGCAGCAAAGGCTCAGCTGTCTCATAAAAACAATGGAGAAAGAGCCAAAAGCTGCCCAAGTGACTTACTTTGGGGGTCAGCAGACTAGGACGGTGCTTTATAACTCCCAGGAGGGTGAGGAACAGAGACACAAAGAACCAGAAACAACAAACTTGAGTTACTAAACCTCCTGGCTGCCAGGAAGGGCTCCCCTATCCCATGCCCAACATATTAAGCGGGAGTAAAACCCCTGGCTCAATGCAGCTGACTGAGAGGCAAGCAGACATCTTCCTTCCTGTTGACTGCTACAAGGGAAAAGGGAGGGGGAGTCAGGGGGCATTTTTTCAGTGAATTTGACCACTTTGAATCTCAGCTAAGGCCAGACTAAAACAAAGGAAAACCAAGAGATACACCCCCATGGAAAGGTGCCCCAAGAGCCATATTCTGGCCAGTCTGGAAATGTATGAACAAAAACTGCAATTGATTCTCTCTGTTCTTTAACTTCAGGGAGAAAATCTGCAACTCATTAGTGAGTACCTGGCATGATTTTGATAACTCAAGCTGGGCAATTTTAAAGACTTAGGATAAGATGAACCAAATATCAAAGAAGAGCTGTGAAAAAATAACAATAGGCAAGAGAGATAAATTGGCCATCAGAGTAAATTCATCAGCATGTTCAGATGTCTAGACAGCAGCAAAAAATTACAAGGCATACTAGGCAACAGGAAGAGATGACCCAGCCAAAGAAAGAAACTAAATATCCTGAAGAGATCCAGAATTTAAGAAGATTAATTAATGATAATCACACAACTCTCATAAACCAATTTAAAGAATTAAAAGAGGGAAGCAGACTTGGCCCAATGAATAGGGCATCTGTCTACCACATGGGAAGTCCGCAGTTCAAACTTGGGGCCTCCTTGACCCATGTGGAACTGGCCCACATGCAGTGCTGATGCGCACAAGGAGTGCCCTGCCATGCAGGGGTGCCCCCCACATAGGGGAGCCCCATGTGCAAGGAGTGTGCCCCATAAGGAGAGCCACCCAGTGCAAAAGAAAGTGCAGCATGCCCAGGAATGGCACCACACACATGGAGAGCTGACACAGCAAGATGACACAACAAAAAGAGACACAGATTCCTGTGCCACTGACAACAACAGAATTGGACAAAGAAGAACACGCAGCAAATGGACACAGAGAACAGACAACTGGGGGAGAGGGGAGAGAAATAAATAAAAAATAAAATTAAATAAAAAACTCTAAAAAATATTTTTAAAAAAGAATTAAAAGAAAATACGACTAAAGCAATAAAGGATATTGAGAAGACACCAGGTGAGCATAAAGAACAACTTGAAAGTCTTCAAAGAAAAGTAACAGACATTATGGAATGAAAGACACTATGGATGAGAATAAAAATATATTAGAGGCACATAAGAGCAGATTTGATTGCTCAAATGTGGAATTAGTGATTTTTAAGACCAAATATCTGAACTGGAAAGGACAAGAGAATAGAAAGAGAAGAGAATGGAAAAAAATGGAGCAGGGTCTCAGGTCATTGAAAGACAACATGAAATGCAAAAATGTACACATTGTCAGTGTCCCAGAAGAAGAAAAGGGAAAAGGGGCAGAAAGAATATTTGAGGAAATAATGAATGAAAATTTCCCTACCCTTATGAAAAGACATATATATCAATATTGAAGAAGGAAAACATACTCCAAACAGAATAAATCCAACTAGACCTACACAGAGACATCTGCTGTTCAGAATGACAAATATCAGAGATAAAGAGAAGATTCTGAAAGCATCAAGAGAAAAACAAAGCATCACATACAAGGGAAACTCGATAACATTAAGGCCTGGCTTCTCATCAGAAACAATGGAGGAGAGAAGAAAATGATATGATGTATTTAAGGTACTGAAAGAGAAAAGCTGACAAGAATTCTGTATTGGGCAAAGCTTTCATTCAAGAATGAAGGGGAGTTCAAAGTCTTCAGAGACAAACAATAACTGATAGAATAAGTTACCAAAAGATCAGAATTACAAGATATAATAAAGGGAGTGCTTCAGCCTAAAGTAAAAACAAGGCAGAGAGATTTGGAGAAGAGTGTAGAAATGAAGATTATTAGAAAGCGTAAATTAAAAGGTAAAAAGATAGACAATAGTATGAAATGACAACAAAAGCTAAAGTCAAAATGGATGAAGTAATGCCTCTACAGTAATAACATTGAAAGTTAATGGATTGAACTCTCCAATTTTATTAGTCAGCATTCTCTAGGGAAAACAGAATCAACAGAAGATATCTGTCAATAGTAAGAGATTTTATGAATCTCTCACATGACCATGGGGATGCACATGTCCAGGTTCCACAGGCAGGCTGCAAACCAGGGGCTCTGATGAAAGTCCAATGAAGGTCCTTGATAAGTTTCCAGGATATGTTGGCTGTCCAAAGATGAGCTTGGAAATTCTCTCTGAATGCTGAAATCACTTCCCCTTTTAAGGCATTCAACTGATTGTATAAAGCATCACTCATTGCTGACAGCAATCTCCCTGATTGATGTAAATGTAATCAGCTATATATATATCCAGTAAAGTCACTGGTGACTAAAGTCCACAAATGTTCTTGGATTACAATTAGCCCAGTGCTTGATTGACCAAACAACTGGGCACAATTATCCCGCCAAGCTGACACATTAGCCTAACCATCACACCAATCAGAATACTTAGACTGATAAAATGGATAAAAAAAATGAGCCATCTATATGCTGTCTACAAGAGACTCACCTCAGACATAAGGACACAACCAGGCTAAAAGTGAAAGGTTGGAAAATGATATGCCACACAAATATAACCAAAAAAGTTCTTGGAGTAGTGATACTATGATTGGACAAAATAGATTTTAAATGCAAAACTTTCATAAGAGAGGAAGAAGGTCCTTATATATTTATAAAAGGGAAAATTCAGCAAGAAGAAATAACTATACTAAATATTTATGCATGTAATCTCAGTGCCCCAAGGAATACACCAGCAAAGCTGAAGGACAAATAGATGTCTCTACAACAATAATTGGAGACTTCAATTTGCCACTCTCGGTCTTGGATAAAACATCTGAAGAGAGGATAAATAAACAGAGAGCTTGAATAATATAAGAAATGAACTAAACCTAACAGACATTATAGAGCATTGCACCCTAAAACATCAGGATACATTCTTTTCAAGGGAACACAGATCCTTCTTCAAGATAGACCGTATGTTGGGTCACAAGACAAGTCTCAATAAATTTTAAAAGATTTAAATTATGCAAAATAATTTCTCTGAACATAATGGAATGAAACTAGAAATGAATAATGGATGGAAAAGAGAAAATTCATAAATATATAGAAATTAAACAACCCACTCTTAAATAATCAGTGGGTCAAAGAAGAACTTGTAAGAGAATTCAGCAAATATCTTGAGATGAAGGAAAATGAGAACACAACATATCAAAACCTATGGGGCACAGCAAAGGCAGTGCTGAGAGGGAAATTTATAGCCCTCAATGCTAACATTAAAAAGGAAAAAAGAGGTAAACTTGAAGACACAACTGTACACCTGGAAGAACTAGAAAAGAACAGCACACTAATCCAAAACGAAGCTAATGGGAAGAAATAGTATGGATCAGAGTAGAAATAAATGAAATCAAGAACAAAACTAACAATGGAATCAACAAAACCAAAAGTTGGTTCTTTGAGAAGATCAGCAAAATTGACAAATCCTTAGCTAGGCTCACAAGGGAAAAAAGGAAGATGTAAATAAATAAAATCAGAAATGACAAGGGGGAATTTATCACTGACCCAACAGAAATAAGAGAGATCATAAGAGGATAGTATGAACAACTGTATGCCAAAAAACTAGAAAATGTAGACAAGGTGGACAAATTCCTAGAAACACACCAACCGCCTACACTGACCCTAGAAGAAATGGAAGACTGCAACAAACAAATCACAAGTGAAGAGATTGAAACAGTCATCAAATACTCCCAAAGATGACAAGCCAAGGACTCAATGGCTTCACAGGTGAATTCTACCAATTTTCAAAGATGACCTAGCACAAATCTTTCTTAAGCTTTTCCAAATTTTTGAACAGGAAAGAATGCTACCAAACTCATTATTAAGCCAACATCATCCTAGTACCAAAGACAAATGAAGATACTATGAAAAAATAAAATTACAAACCAACATCTCTAATGAATACAGATGCAAAAATCCTCAACAAAATACTTACAAACAGAAGCCAAAAGCACATTAGAAGAAATATACATTCCCCCCAGCATGGGAAATTACTCCTGGGGATGAGCCTCCCTGGCACCAAGGGATTGCTATCAAGCACCAAGTAGCAATGCAACTGGAAAAAGACCTTGACAAAAAGGGGGAAAGGGTAAAGACAAATGAGTTTAAATGGCTAAGAGACTTCACAGTGAGTTAGGAGGTCATTTGGGAGGTTACACTTATGGACGTCTAAGCAGGAACTCATAGACTGCCAAAGTAAATATTACCTCAAATCGTGGGACTCCTGAGGGCTCTGGAGACATCCAGACACTATAGGCAGGGCAGACAGTTCAAGAGTTTGGCGCCCTGCCAGTTTGGAATTTACGCTCCCCAGTGTGAGAGAGTTTGCTCAGTTGTATTTTCCCTACACATAACTCTGCTGCCCCTCTATTTGAACCTATAGTTAGTACTAGAGTTGATAGTTGTATGTCCAAAAGACTTAAATCTTTGGACTGTCCATGTGCCACTTGTGCCCTGAATTTCAACAGGCTTGCAATACCTACTCTCCAGTTCATTGAATTCACCCAAGACAACTAATAAGGAGAAAATGACTGACAACAACCATCTGAAGGAACAGAAAGAGCCTGCAACTGCAAGGAAGAGAGTCCCATTCATCTGCCCCATGGGACGTAGGCCCCTTCTGAATTAGAGGTGGAGCGAGCATCACCATCCCAGAATACTCAGGATTGGGGAATGGACAATGGACTAGAGTAGACTTACATTTATTTTACTGTAGACTTATTGTGATCCTAGCAATGGAAGAACTTTTATCATGGATGTGGAGGCAGCGGCCACTGGAGGTTCTGAAGGGAAGGAGAGGGAAAAATATGTATAATTTTGGGGCATTTTGGGGACTTGGGAATTGTCCTGAAGGACATTTCAATAACAGACACAGGTCATTGTATGTCATGTAATAACTTACAAAAATGAGCTGAAGAGAGTGTAAACTACAATGTAAACTACAATCATCGTCTAGTGTCTTGGCTCTTATATTTAGGTCTTTGATCCAACTTGAGTTGTTTTTTTTATAAGGTGTGAGTTGGTAATCCTCTTTCATTCTTTTACATATGGATATCCAGTTCTCCAGGCACCATTTGTTGAAGAGACCATTCTCTCCCAGTTGAGTGGGTTTGGTGGCCTTGTCGAATATAATATGACTGTATATATGAGGATCTGTGTCAGAACTCTCAATTCTGTTCCACTGGTCACTGTGTCTATTCTTGTGCCAATACCATGCCATTTTCACTACTGTAGTTTGTAGTATGTTTTGAAGTCAGGTAGTGTGATTCCTCCAATTTCATTTTTCATTTTCAATAAGTCGTTGGCTATTCAGGGCCTCTTTCCTTTCCAAATAAATTTCAGAGTTAGTTTTCCTAGTTCATTAAAAAATGTTTTGTTGGTTTTTATTTGCATTACATTGAATCTGTAGATAAGTTTTGGTAGGATAGACATCCTAATAATATTTAGTCTTCTTATCCATGATCAGGGAATATCCTTCCATTTATTCAGGTCTTCTTTGATTTCCTTGAACAGCGTTGTGTAGTTTTCTGTGTAAAGTCGTTTACATCTTTAGTTAAATTTGTTCCTAGGTATTTGATTTTTAAATTTACTATTGTAAGTAGTATTTCTTTCTTGATTTCCTCCTGAGCTTGCTCATTATTGTTGTACAGAAATGCTACTGAATTTTGCACTTTGATCTTATAACTTGCAACATTACTGAACTCATTTATAAGTTCTAGAAGCTTTGTTGTAGACTTCTCAGGGTTTTCTATGTATAGGATCATGTCATCTGCAAACAGTGAAATTTCGACATCTTCATTTTGGATTTGGATACATTTTATGTCTGGTTCTTGCCTCGGTGCTCGAGCAAGTACTTCTAAGACAATGTTAAATAGAAGGGGTGATGGTGGGCATCCTTATCTTGTTCCTGTTCTTAGAGGGAAATTTTTTAGGATTTCACCATTGTAAATGATGTTAGCTGTGGGTTTTTCCTATATACCCTTTATCATGTTCAGAAAGTTTCCTTCTATTCCAATCTTTTGCAGTGTTTTTATTAAGAAAGTGTGCTGTATTTTGTCAAATGTTTTTTTCTGCATCTATAGATATGATCATGTGTTTTTTTCCTTCAATCAGTTTATGTGGTGTATTACATTGCTTTTCTTAATTGAACTATCCTTGCATACTAGGAATGAATCCCACTTTGTCATGGTGTGTAATTAATTTAATGTGTTGTTGAGTATGATTAGCAAGTATTTTGTTGAGGATTTTTGTGTCTAGGTTCATTAGAGAGATTGGCCTGTAATTTTCCTTTCTTGTGGTGTCTTTGATTGGCTTTGGTATTAGTGTAACATTGGCATCACAGAATGAGTTAGGCAATGTTCCTTCTGTTTTGAATTTTTGGAAGAGTTTAAGCAAGATTGGTGTTAGTTCTTTCTGGAATGTTTGGTAGAATTTACCTGTGAAGTAATCTGGCCCAGGACTCTTCTTAGTTGGGAGGATTTTAATGGCTAATTCTGTGTCTTTACTTATGATTGGTTTGCTGAGATTGTCAATTTCTTCTTTCATCGATGTAGGCTGCTTATGTGTTTCTAGGAATTTGTCCATTTCCTCTAAATGGTCCTTCTTGTTGGAATATAGTTTTTCAAAGTATCCTCTTATGATAGTCTTTATTTCTGTGGGTTCAGTGGTGATATCTCCTTTCTCATTTCCTATTTTGTGTATTTGTCTCTTCTCTCTTTTTTTTTCTTTGTTAGTCTATTTAAGGGTTTGTCAATTTTATTGATCTTCTCAAAGAACCAGCTCTTGGTTTTGCTTATCTTTTCAAGTGCTTTCATATTTTCTATTTCATTTAGTTCTGCTCTTAGCTTAGTTATTTCTTTCTTTCTTCTTCCTTTGGGGTTAGTTTGTTGTTTTTTTACTAACTCCTTGAAGTGTGCAGTTAGTTCTTCAATTTTAGCTCTTTCTTCTTTTTGATGTATGTATTTATGGCTATAAATTTCCCTCTCAGGACTGCTTTTGCTGCATCCCATAAGTTTGGGTATGTTGTGTTATCATTTTCATTAGTTTCAAGGTAGTTATTAATTTCTTTTGAGATTTCCTCCTTGACCCACTGTTTTTCTAAGAGTGTGTTGTTTTATTTCCATATCTTGTTGCCAAATCTGGGTCTCTGGTCCTTGCAGATTTCCAGCTTCATTCTGCTGTGGTCAGAAAAATTAGTTCATATGATTTTGATCTTTCTGAATTCATTGAGACTTTCTCTGTGGTCTATCTTGGAGAATGATCCATGTGCACTTGAGAAGAATGTATATCCTGCTGTATTTGGGTGTAATGTTCTGCTTATGTCTATTAGGTCCAGCTCCTCTAATATATTGTTCAAAGTCTTTGTTTCTTTACTGATTCTCTTTTGAGATGTTCTGTCCAAAGTTGATAAAGGTGTATTAAAGTCTCCCACTATAACTGTAGAGGCATCTGTTCCTTCACTTAGTTTTTCCAGTGTTTGCTGTATGTATTTGAAGGCACCCTTGTTAGGAGCATAAATGTTTATGATTCTTCTTTCTTCTTGAAGGATTATCCCTTTCACTAATATGTAGTGTCCATCTTTATCTCTCACAATTGTTTTCATTTAAAGTCTATTTTGTCTGATATTAATATAGCTACTCCTGCTTTTTTGGGGTATTGTTTGCTTGTAAGATTGTTTTCCAGTCATTCACTTTAAACCTCATTGAACCCCGGGGTCTAAGATGTGTTTCTTTTTTTTTTTTTTTTTTGTCCTTTCAATTCTTTACTCTTCTCCTCCAAGGAGGCATAATCAACAAAGAGACATAATCATACATATATGCATCTAATGGCAGAGCCCCATAATATGTAAAGCAAATACTGACAGATTTGAAGGGATAGACATTTGTACCTTAACAGAATTGGATTCAAGGAATAAATGCAAATTTAAGAGGGAGCTACTGCCTTTTTTTTTTTTTTGCCACCCTGAGCCAGGGCCTCAGCTGTTCTTTTTTTTTTTTTAATTGATTTTGTAAAAATATTACATTAAAAAAACAATATGAGGTCCCATTCAACCCTACCACCCCCACCCCACCACTCCCCCCCCCGCCCAGTAACACTCCCATCATCATGATACATCCATTGCATTTGGTAAGTACATCTCTGGGCATCTCTGCACCTCATGGTCAATGGTCCACATCATGGCCCATAGTCTCCCACATTCCATCCATTGGGCCCTGGGAGGATTTACAATGTCCGGTGATTGCCCCTGCAGCACCATCCAGGGCAACTCTAAGTCCCAAAGACGCCTCCACATCTCATCTCTTCCTGCCATTCCCCATACCCATATCAGCCACCATGTCCACTTTTCCCACTCCACTCCAATGCCACCTTTTCTCTGTGGACCTTGGATTGGTTATGTCTGTGGCATCTCTATGTAAGATGTGTTTCTTGTAGACAGCATATAGATGGGTCATATTTCCTTATCCAATCTTCCAGTCTGAGTCTCTTGACAGGTGAGTTTAATCCATTGACATTCAGTGTTATTACTTTCAAAGAATTACATATATTAGCCATATTTTCTTTGGATTCGTGTTTGTCATATTTTGTTTTATTTTCTTTTTCTCTTTTTGTCTTTTTAGTTGCTCTTACACTCTCCTCTAACTCTGTCTCTCTTGTTTTTTCCTTCCTTATTCAGAACTCCCTTTAGTATTTCTTGAAGGGCAGGATTCTTGTTGACATACTCTCTTAGTTTCTGCTTATCTGTGAATATATTGAACTCACCATCATTTTTGAATGCTAGCTTAGCTGGATAGAGTATTCTTGGTTGGAAATTCTCTTCTTTTATTATCTTGACTCTGTCATACCACTGCCTTCTTGCCTCCATGGTTTCAGATGAGACATCTGCACTTAATCGAATGGATCCTCCTTCATATGTGATGGTTCTCTTTTCTCTTCGTGCTTTTAGTATTTTTTCTTTGTATTGATCACTGGATAATTTGACAAGTATATGTCTTGGGGTATGCCAGTTGTGATTTATGTTGTTTGGGGTGCATTGTGCTTCCTGGACATGTACATCCATCTTCCTCAATAGGTTTGGGAAGTTTTCAGCCATTATTTCCTCCAACACCCCTTCTGTCCCCTTTCCCTTCTATTCTCCTTCTGGGATGCCTATAATGCGTATGTTTGTGCATTTTGCATTGTCATTCAGGTCCCTAAGTCCCTGCTGGATATTTTCTATCTTTTTATCGATCAGTTCTACTATCTGTTTGATTTTAGATGTACTGTCTTCCACATGATTCTTTCCTCTGCCTCTTCAAATCTGCTGTTATTTGCTGAGATTGTATTTTGATTTCTTGAATTGCGCTGTTCATCACCGTCATACCCATTATCTTTTTGTGTATGATGTAATTTCTTCTGTATTCTCTAAGTGTTTTCTCCATATTCTTAATCTCTTCCTTTGCTTCATCAAATTGTTCCCTAATATATGATTTGAGAGCTTTAATTACTTGTTCAGTGTTCTGGTCCTCTTCCTGGTTTTTAGTTTTTCATTGGATTGGGTCATGTTTTCCTCATTATTGGTCAAACTCAATTTGAATCCCCCTCCTGCACTGTGGCATGGAAACTCTCCAGATGCAAACTGGAGCAATTGTAGAACTCTCCTTAATTGCTTCTCACCCCTCAGTGATGATTTTCTTGCACTGCTTTTAAATGTACTATGTCTGAAAAACGTTGTTTATATATTTTGTCTCTGTTTTCAGTTTTTCAAGGCAGAAGGTAAACCTGGTCTTTGTTATTCCATCATGGCTAGAAGTCCATTGAAGAGTTTTAAGAAGGGAAATGACACAAATGGATCTCAGATTAGAAAGATCAATGTTGGCTGGTGTGAGAAATGGACTAGTGATACTAGGCTATAGGTAGAGAGATTAGTGAAAAGGCTGGTACCATTTAGCTCCATGTAAATAGCATAGTGGAAATCTGGAAACAATTGCCTGGGAAGGAGAAGGTAACATGGCAGGAGTGGGGACCATGGGCATTTGGGCTACTTCCTCATGTAACTTACCTGTGCCATCAGGACCCACTCAAGCCCTATCTCTTATATTCCATTTCCACTTTATTATGGAGTACTGCTGTGCATGCATAACTTTATGGCTTGGTGGGTTAGAAAATACCCAGGTCATGATAGGCATCTCAGGTTTCATGGTAACTAGATGTCCCATGGTTAAGTATTCAGTCTCTACTAAGGCCCAGTAGCAGGCCAAAAGGCTGTTTCTCAAAAGGAGGGTAATTACACACAGAGAATGGCAGTGCTTTGGTGCAACATCCTAAGGGTCTGCCTTGTGATTCTCCTGTAAGGGCCTGCCAAAGGCTCCAGACAGCATCTCTATTTGCCACTGGCACTTCCAGTACCATTGGATCTGTGAATGTATGGCATAAATGGTAGTGCAGCTTGCACAGCAGCCTGGGCCTGTCACAGAGTCTCTTCTTGTTCTGGTTACTTGGTAAGTGGGCCAGAGTAGCACACTCAAATGAGGAAAGGGTTGTCTCCAAAATATGAAGAGACCAACTAAGCTTTGTGCCTTTTTTGGACATAGGAGGGGCCATATGCAACAGCTTATCCTTTAGTTTAGAAGTGATATCTCAACGTGCCCAACACCACTGGAAATCTAGAAATTTCATTGAGGTGGAAGGCCCATGTATATTTGTTGGATTTATATCCCATCCTCTCTCAAGCAAATGCCTTACCAATAATGGGAGGCATTCCTTCTTCTTGCTCACTAGGTCCTATCAACATGATATCATCAATATAATGGACCAATGTGATGTCTTGTGTGAGGGAGAGATGATCAAGTTCCCTGTGGGCAAAATTATGACATAGGGTTGGAGTGTTCATATATCCCTCAGGCAGGAGAGTGAAGGTATATTGATGGCCATGCCAGCTGAAAGCAAACTGTTTCTGGTGGTCCTTACTAATGGCAATTGAGAAAAAAGCATTTTCTAGGTCAATAGCTGTATACCAGGTACCAGGGGATGTGTTGATTTACTCAAGCAATGACACCACATCTGGACAGCTGCTTCAATTGGAGTCATACCTGGTTAAGTTTATGATAATCTCCTGTCATCCTCCAAGGTCCATCTGTTTTCTGTTCAGGCCAAATAGTTAAATGGGGATGTGGTGGGAATTATCACCTGTGCATCCTTCAAATCCTTGATGGTGGCACTAATCTCTGCAATCCCTCCCGGAATGTGGAAATGCTTTTTTTTTTTTCTTTTTTAAAAAGAATTATACATAAACAATAAGTGTATGGTAATAGTTGTGAACTTACAAAACAAACATACATAACATCATACAGGGCTCTCACACCTCACCCTACCACCAATGCCTTGCATTGTTGTGAAACATTTTAAAATAATGATTAAAGAGCATCCTCAAAATATTACTCCTAACCAAAGTATCTTACATTTGGTATGTTTTTTCCCAAAACCACACTATCATACTTAGTATTAGTATTAGTATTTTATATCATTTACACATGAACATACTTGAACAAGTTTATAGTTAAAGTTGTGAACTTACAAAGTAAACATGCATAATATCATACAGGGTTCCCCTCTATCAACTCACCACCAATACCTTGTATTGTTATGAGGCATTTCTTAAAAATTATTAAAGAATATTGTCAAAATCTTAGTACAAACTATAGTACTAATCTTACATTTGGTGTATTTTTCCCTAACTCACCCTATTATTATTTTTAAAATGCATTTTTATGACAGAAGTTGCAAACTTAAAAAACAATCATACACGGGAAGCAGACTTGGCCCAGTGGATAGGACGTCCATCTACCACATGGGAGGTCTGTCCGCGGTTCAAACCCTGGGCCTCCTTGACCCGTGTGGAGCTGGCCCATGCACAGTGCTGATGCGTGCAAGGAGTGCCGTGCCATGCAGGGTTGTCCCCCACGTAGGGGAGCCCCACATGCAAGGAGTGCACCCCATAAGGAGAGCCACCCAGTGCAAAAGAAAATGCAGCCTGCCCAGGAATGGTGCCACACACACGGAGAGCTGACACAACAAGATGATGCAACAAAAAGAAACACAGATTCCTGTGCCGCTGACAACCAAAGAAGCAGACAAAGAAGAAGATGCAGCAGATGGACACAGAGAACACACAACCAGGGTGAGGAGGGCAGGGGAGAGAAATAAAAAACAAAAAAAAAATCACGCACATGTAAAGAATTCCCATACAACACCCTTCTATCAACACACCACACTGTGGTGGAACATTTGTTACATATTATGAGATAATATTATCAGTTTATTGCTGGTTCCATATAGTATATTTGGCACACTTTTTCAATATTCTCCCATTATCAATACAGTACATCTTTGGCATAGATGCATAAATATTACATTATTACTGTTCACCACAGTCCATAGGTCAATCCAGCTGTATTTTTCCAAAGCTTCTCCACATTCCCACCACCCTGCAATAGTGATGTACATCTGCTCTAGCTCACAAAGGACACTCTCGAATCTCTACATCAACCACAATTCTCATCCACCTCTGGGTTTACTGTGTTATCAAGTCCCTAGATTATTGTCTAGCTTTCTGCTTATTGGCATTACATTCCTAGACTACCCTTCTCAGCCACATTCCCATTTATAAACCCAGTTGTTACTCACTATAATGTGTTACCATCTGCTCTATACATTTCCACACTTTTACAGTAAAGTTAATTAAAACATCTACGTAGTTTATGTGTGATGAATCTGGACTCAGATGGGATCTCCCTTCATAAGACTTTCATGCTAATGTGCTGGAGGTGCAGTTAATGTTGGGGCTTAAGATATATTTAGGGGATTTGAATCTCTGGACTGACAATGTGATAGCCAGGTCCTGAGCCTCAACAGACTCCAGCACCTACAATCTGATCTATTGGACTTACCACACTCAGCTAAGATGGAGTTGAAGAAGGACAACCACCACACCATGGAGCCTAGAGTGATTACAACTGAAAATGGGAGGATTGCATCCAGCATCCATGTGGAATCTGAGCCTCCTCTTGACATAGAGGTGCAATGGACACAACCAATCCAATGTCCACATAGAAGAGGTGGCATTGGATTGGGAAAAGTGGACATGGTGGACGATGGGTATGGGGAAAGGCAGGAAGAGATGAGAGGTGGAGGCGTCTTTGGGACATTGAGCTCCCCTGGATGGTGCTTCAGAGGTAATCACCGGACATTGTAAATCCTCACAGGGCCCACTGGATGGAATGGAGGAGAGTATGGGCCATGATGTGAACCATTGTCTATGAGGTGCAGAGGTGCCCAAAGATGTACTTACCAAATCCAATGGATATGTCATGATGATGGGAATGAGTGTTGTTGGGGGGGGGAGAGGGGGGGTGGGGGGGGTGGGGTTGAATGGGACCTCACATATATATATATATTTTTTTTCTCACAAACACAAATTTATTTTTTTTTCCTTTTTTTTTTTTTAGATTCTCTGGGATTTTCTTTCTTTTTTTTCTATTTTTTTTATTGATTTCGTAATAATATTACATTAAAAATATATATGTGAGGTCCCATTCAACCCCACCCCCCCACCCCACCTCTCCCCCCCCCCCCCCCAGCAACACTCGTTCCCATCATCATGACACATCCATTGGATTTGGTAAGTACATCTTTGGTCACCTCTGCACCTCATAGTCAATGGTCCACATCATGGCCCGTGACTGATCACATATATATTTTTAATGTAATATTATTACAAAGTCAATAAAAAAAAACTAAAAAAAAAAAAACATCTACGTATATTAAACATCAGTAGTACATCTCAGTCTTCCTCTTATTTCTTTTAAGAACCCATCACTTACCACCAGGTCTTGAAGATATTTTCCTACAATTTCTTCTAGAAGCTTTATGGTTCTTGTTTTTATACTTAGGTTTTTTATCCATTTTGAGTTAATTTTTGTATAAGGTGTGAGATAGGGGTCTTCTTTCCTTCTTTTGGCTATGGATATTCAGTTCTCTTATCACCATTTGTTGAATGAACTGTTCTGCCCGACCTGGGTGCATTTGACAGGCTAGTCAAAAATCCCTTGACCGTAGATGTGAGGGTCTGTTTCTGAACCACCAATTTCATTCCCTTGGTCTTTGTGTCTATCTTTTTGCCAGTACCATGCTGTTTTACCACTGTAGCTAGGTAATATTTAAAGTCCGGAAGTGAGAGTCCTCCAACTTTACTTTTCCTTTTTAAGATGTTTCTGGCTATTCAGGACCCCTTACCCTTCCCAATAAGTTTGATAATCATGTTTTCCATTTATTTTTAAAATGCATGTGGAATTTTTATCAGCATTGCATTGAGTTTCTAGATAAATTTTGAGTAGAATTGAATTTTTTTTTTTTTAGAATTGACATCTTAATGATATTTAGTCTTCCAATCTGTGAGCATGGAATGCTCTTCCAATTATTTAGGTCTATTTTTTATTTCTTTGAGTTCTAGTTTTCTGAATACAAGTGCTTTACATCATTGGTTAAGTTTAATTCTAAATCTTTGGGTTTTACCTGTCATATTTTATTTTCACTACTCTTTTGACACTCTTAGTTACTTTTATTGATGTAATCTTCATTTCTAGACTCTCTTCCAAGTCTCTTTCTCCTGTCTTTTCTTTTCAGGCTGTAGCACATCCTTTAGTATTTCCTGAAAAGCTGGCCTCCTGGTTACAAACTCATTCAGTTTCTGTTTATCTGTGAATACTCTAAACTCACCCACATTTTTGAAAGACAATCTTGTTGGTATAAGATTCTTGGCTGGAAGTTTTTCTCTTGCAGTATCTTAAATATATCATACCACTGTCTTCTTGCCTCCATGGTTTCTGATGAGAAATCAGCACTTAATCTTATTGGGTACTCCTTACATGTGATGCATTGCTTTTCTCTTGCTGCTCTCAGAATTCTCTCTTTGTTTTTGTCATTTAATATTCTGATTAGTATGTGTCTTGGAGTTGGTCTATTCACATTTATTTGGATGGAAGTACATGGTGCTTCTTGGACATGAATATCTATGTCCTTCAATAGGACTGGGAAATTTTCTACCATTATTTCTTCAAATATTCCTTCTGCCCCTTTTACCTCCTCTTCTTCTGGGACACCCATGACACATATGCTTGCACATCTCTTGCTGTCATTTAGTTTCCTGAGACCCTGTTCAGTTTTTTGCATTGTTTTCTTCATCTGTTCTTTTGTATGTTTGCTTTCAGAGGCCATTTCTTCAAGCCCATCAATCCTCTCTTCTGCCTCCTCAAATCTGCTATTATATGATTCCAGTGTATTTTAATTTCATTTATTGAGCCTTTGGTTCCCATAAGATTTGTTATTTTTCCATGTATGCTTTCAAATTCTTCTTTGTGCTCATCCAATGTCTACTTAATTTCCTTAATCTCTCTAGCCATCTCACTGAATTTATTAAGGAAGTTCGTTTGAACATCTATGATTAATCATCTCAACTCCTGTATGTCATCTGGAGGCTTATCTTGTTCCTTTAACTGGGCCATATCTTCCTGTTTCTTGGTGTGGATTGTAATTTTTTATTGGTGTCTTGGCATCTGGATTACTAGAGTATTCCTGGTGCAGTTTCACTCTTTAGTTTATGGTTTTCGTGCCCTTTCTCCCTTGCTGGTTGTGTAGTAGGAGCCAAGGATGCAGTTGGTGCTGTAAGCTGTGGAGGCTCAAGCTGCCCTCATCACCCCAGAGACCAATGTAGCTTCTCCCAACTTTCTCCTTTGCCAGGGGTAGGGACAGAGCCACAGTTGTGTGTAATAATTCAAGTCCTAGACTGTGGTTTCCCAGAGAGACTGATGAAACTTCATGTCCCTTTCTTCCCTGCCTGAGGTGAGAATGGAGCTGCAGGTGTGGGCAGCAATTTATGCTGTGAGGGTCCACAATGACTGCAGTTGCCCCGGTAGCCTTCCTACTCTGTTTAGCCAAATGTACCTGCAATTACCAGGAGCCGCTGGTACAAGGCCTGCCAGTTTCCTCCCTGTCAGAGGTGGGGCTGAAGCCTAGGCTAGGGCTGCAGGCCAATCTGGATGAAAGAAGCTGGTCGCTATGGTCACTGTGATTTTCAATCAGCCCAGCCTTCCTTCATGCCAGGGGTGGAGTTAAAATGGTAGCTACTGGCCCTTTTCTGTCTTGGACAGGTTCAAACTTTGGCTGTCCTTAAGATTATACTTTAGCCAGAATTTACTAATCAGCAGCTAAAGTTGGTGCCCAACCATCTCTTACTCCCCTGTTTTTGGGATGTGGAGCTTCTAATTCCAGCCATGGAATAACTCCTGAGGTGGCTTGTGCCACCAGTGGAGGATGAGCACTGGTTTTCAGGGGTGGAGTGCTCTACTTATAAGTCTTCTCTGCAGATGGGCAGCCTCCTACTTCCATTCTCTCAAGGATGTTGAAGGATGCTCTCCTGTTCTCCTGGAGCCCCCACTCAGGTGTTTTAGATAGCTCTGGGTGATTACTAACTGTCAAGAATGTGATCATTCTAGGAGTGCCTTACTCTGCAGCCGTCTTGTTGGTTGTACTGGTACTGCTTTTTTTTTTTAAGTTTTTTTTTTTATTTATTTCTCTCCCTTTTCCCCCCAGTTGTCTGGTCTCTGTGTCCATTCACTGTATGTTCTTCTGTAACTGCTTCTATCCTTATCTGTGGCATCTGTGTTTCTTTTTGTTGCATCATCTTCTTGTGTCAGCTCTGTGTGTGTGTGGCACCATTCTTGGGCAGGCTGCACTTTCTTTCGTGCAGGGTGCCTTTCCTTACAGGGTGCACTCCTTGCACGTGGGGCTCCCCTACACGGGGGACACCCCTGCATGGCACGGCACTCCTTGCGTGTATCAGCACTGCACATTGGCCAGGCCCACATGGGTCGTTGAGGCCTGGGGTTTGAACCATGGACCTCGTATCTGGTAGGCGGACATCCTTTCCATTGGGCCAAGTCCACTTCCCTGGTATTGCTCTTGATGTACTATTTTGCTAGGTAGGGGCAGTTATAGCTTGGCCTTTTCTACCATAATAGCCCCTCACTCCACAATTCAGGGATCCAGTGTGAGGATTTTGCCAGTTACTGAGTATGTCTATTCCAATTTTGCATTCTGGAACTGGGGAAATAACCACAGAATGGGTCCAGGGACACACTGGACCTATTATGAGATGGATCTGAGCTAAAACTCCATCAATCACCTGATCTCCATAAGCCCGTACTCTGACTGGTGGACCACAGTGATGTTCTGGGTCTCCTGGAATTAATGTTACCTCTGAGCCAGTGTCTAATAATCACCAAAATGTCTGATCATTTCCTTTTCCCCAATGCACAGTTACTCTGGTAAAAAGCTGTAGGTCTCTTTGGGGGAAAGCTGGGAGGAAGATTAACAGTATAGAATTTTAGCAGAGTAACAGGATCCTTCCCCAAGGGGACCTGGCCTTCCTCTCATTCAAGGGGCTCCAGGCCTGTAAACTGTCTCAAGTCTGGGAATTGATTAAGGGGCTGTGAATCTCTGTGTTTGTAATTCGAGTTAGGGTTTCATTCACTTGACCTAGAACTCTTCTGCTTATACAAATCAAGAAGGAATTTATTAGACTGCCTATGTATTTAACTTCTAGGTACCCCATGATCTATTAGGCAATGCCATAGCTCTTTGTGACTTGTTCTCTTTGCATTGCTTCTTTGAGTCTGCTGTTCATTGTGGTCCCATGCCCACGTTGTCTTTGGTGATTAACTGTCGATACTTGACTTTTACCAGCCCGAGATACCATCATCCCCATAATGTTCCATTACAGCAGTTCCTAAAGTAATATGTAGACTACAGAGAAGAGCAAATATATTCCTCACAGTCCTGGTTAAAGTTGTGTCCTCTGGACATTCCTGGGGTGGATGAGCAGCTCTCAAGTGGTAAATCCATTCTAGCATTTCAATCTCTCTAAGCCTTTGAAATCCCTCTTCTACTGTATACCAGGGCAAATCAGGCATCTCAACTTCATACATGCTAGGCCATCTTTTGGCCCATGTTTCAGTCAGCTACCCAAAAAAACTGTTAGAATCCTTTCTAACCTCCAAAGTTACAGCTTTGGATCCAGAATTTCTGCTTAGTGGGCCCAGATCAATAAATTCATCCTGATCCCACTTTATATTCCTTTCACCATTATCCCATACTCTTAGTATCCACTCCCACACATATTCCCCTGATTTCTGTCTTTATAAGTTAGAAAATTAATGCAGTTCTTTTAGAGTATAGCCTACTGCTTCATGGGTCATACTTAGTACTTCACCTTTAGGAGCTTACTGTAATTTTAGTCTAGTAATAGGTCTCAAAGAGAAGAAGGGGTGGTTTGGATAGGTGGGTAAGGAGAATATTTAGAAATACCTTGCAAGCTACTAACCTCAGGGCATTCCTTTGCATTTTCATCTGCTGAGACAGGATTAATCTCTTCAGACAGGGTTTAGAAGGCAGATTCCCCAGGTCAGTGTGAAGGTTGGGCAGTGCATGCTGGAATTTGGTTGGTACCTTCCCCAGGACTGGGAGGAGGTCCAGACTCCATAGGGCAGGACAGAGGCTGGGCATTGTAGGCTTTAGTTTGGCTGGTATCTGCCTCAGGGCTGGAAGGAGGTCTAGACTCCCTGGGGCAGGCCATCACAAGTTTATCTGGCAAAAATCTCAGCAGTATTTAGGGTTCCAATGTCTCCTCCAAAATCATCTTCAACATATATGCCTCCATCCCAATCCTCATGGTTCTACTCCTTTCATGCCTTCATTTTAACAGCAGACACACAGTGAGGTTGAGATTTTAGTTTCCTTTGTAACTCTGATACTCATACAATGAGACTCTGAGTCTGGTTTTAGAGATCTCAAGTCTGTGGCTATATGAAATAAGATTTTTTTCAGAGAACCCATAGAAACTTCCACATCTTTCATGCAGCATTTAAGTTGCAAATTTGAAGCTTTTATCTCATCCCTTTCTTTTTTAACTGTATCCAGAATCTCTAGGAGGAGCCAGCTGCCATCACTGTATCTTTTGATTTCACAAAATTGTTAAGATGGTGAAAGCACTCTCAACCAGATCCTTGCCTCTTATAAGCATGGAAGTAGGGGAATCCAGTGGTGATATTTTGCATATCTCCATTGCCAACTCATACCATGGACTCTCAGTGGCCTGTTGATTATTGGAAAGGGAGTCCAATTAGTGTAGGGAGCCAATTGCAAAACTCCGAGAACCACTTCAGAAATCTCATACTTATGATTTTGTTTCTCAAGAACCAATCCTGGTACCAAGCTGTATTAGTCACGGTTCTCTAGGGATACATAATCAACAAGAGAAATCTGTAAATAGTATGATAATTTATAAAATTCTCTCACGTGACCATGGGGATGCACAAGTCCAAATTCCACATGCAAGCTGCAAACCAAGGGCTCCAATGAAGTTCCTTGATGAGTTCCCAGGAGATGTTGGCTGTCTGAAGTCAAGCTGGAAAATTCTCTGAATGCTGAAATCACTTCCCCTTTTTTTTTTTTAAAAAAAAAGATTAATTTATTTATTTCTCTCCCCTTCCCTGCTCTCCCCACCCCAGTTTTCTGCTCTCTGTGTCCATTCGCTGTGTGTTCTTCTGTGACCATTTCTAGCCTTATCAGTGGCACCGGGAATCTGTGTTTCTTTTTGTTGCATCTTCTTGTTGTGTTAGCTTTCCCTGTGTGCGGCACCATTCTTGGGCAGGCTGCACTTTGTTTTGTGCTGGGCGGCTCTCCTTATGGGGTGCCCTCCTTGCGCGTGAGGCTCCCCTATGGGGGGAAACCCCTGCGTGGCACGGTACTCCTTGTGTGCAACAGCACTGCACATGGGCCAGCTCCATACGGGTCAAGGAGGCCTGGGGTTTGAACCGTGGGCCTCCCATGTGGTAGGCGGATGCCCTATTCATTGGGCCAGGTCCACTTCCCCACTTCCCCTTTTAAGGCATTCAACAGATTGGATAAAATGTCACTCATTGCTGATGGCAATCTCCTTGGTTGATGGTATATGTAATCAACCATTTATGCAATCAAGTTATTGAAGATTAAAATCCATAAATGTACTTGTATTATAATTAACCCAGTGGCTGCTTGCGCAAACAACTGGGCACAATTATCTGGCCGAATTGACACCTTAGCCTAACCATCACAGCAAGGATATGTTCTTGAAAAAGCATCCATGGCTTAAAACTGTAAATCAAAAGAAATTTTCTCCCAAGGAATTATGGTATAAGACTTCATTATGACATTTCCATTTTATCCAGGTATAATTTTCATTATAAGTTTTCTTCATTAAATTGTTCTACAAAATCACAAAAGTAACATATGGTAGCCATCCTAAACACATACATTCTTAAATGAGGTAACCATTATTAAAATTATGGTATGGGGAAGTGGATGTGGCTCATGCAGTTGAGCACCTGCATCCCACATGGGAGATCTTGAATGAAAGGGGGAAATGGTAAAGACAAATGAATTTATATGGCTAAGAGTCTTCAAAAAAGAATTGGGAGGTCATCAGAGGGGTCACATTTATGCACGCCTCTGCAGGATCCCAGAGACAGCCAAAGTAGACACAATCCCAGGTAGTGGTGCTCCTGAGGGCTATGAAGACACACAGGTTCTTCAGTCATGAAAGATGGCTCTGGAGTTCAGTGCCTTGTCAATAGGACTTACTTTGGAATTTGTGTTCCTGAGTGTGATGGAGTTGTACTCAGATGTGACCTTTAACAAATGCCTCTTCTGTCACTTTTACTGAACCTGTGGTTGGTGCTGGGGTTTATATACACTCAGGAGACTTGAATCTCTGGACTGACTATGGCCAGCTGGGCCCTGAGCTTCAGCAGAGTTGCAACTCCTACTCTCCGGTTCATTGGACTTATCTAGGTCAGCTAACAGGGAGGTGAAGACCGTAAACCACCACAGCAGGGAAACAAGAATGCCTACAACTACAAGCAGGAGAATTGCATCCATCAATCATGTGGGATCTAAGCCCCCTCTTGACACAGAGGTGGAATGGACATCACCATCCCAGGGTCCACAGAATAGAGGAATAAAATATGGATTAGAGTGGACTTACTGGTATTCTACTATAGAACTATTGTGACTAGTAATGGAAGAAATTTTAGCATTGATGTGGAGAAAGTGGCCATGGTAGTTGCTGAGAGCAGGGAGAAGGAAGAAGAGATGTGATGTGGGGGCATTTTCCAGACTTGGAGTTGTCCTAAATGATATTGCAGGGACAGATACTGGACATTATATATCCTGCTGTAATCCACTGAATGGAATGGGGGAGACTGTAAACTACAATGTAAACTCTTATCCATGCTGTGCAGCAGTGCTCCAAAATGTATTCACCAAATGCAATGAATGTGCCACAATGATGAAGGAGGTTGTTGATGTGGGAGGAGTGGGGATGGGGTGGGTGTGGGGTATATGGGAACCTCTTTTATTTTTTAATGTAACATTTTTTGTGATCTATGTATTTCCAAAAAATACAATTAAAAATAAATAAAAATAAAATAAAATTATGGTATGGGAAAGAGGATGTGGTGCATGCAGTTGAGCACCTGCCACGCACATGCGAGGTCCCGGGTTCGGTTTCTGGTGCCTCCTAAAGAAGACAAACAATGAGCAGGCATTGAGCAAAAACAATAAGCAAAAACAAAACGAGCATGGAGTGGATGGGGCTCAAGTAGCTGAGTGCCAACCTCCCACATGGAAGGTCCTGGGTTCGGTTCATGGTGCCTCCTAAAGAAAAATTTAAAAAAAACACAACAAACAATGAGCAGCAAACAAGCAGACAAGAGCTGATAATGAGCAGTCAATGAGCAAAAACAATGAGCAAACAGATGAGGAAGCTGTATTAGTCAGCCAAAAAGGGTGTTGATGCAAAGTACAGTAAATCTGTTGGCTTTTATAAAGGGTATTTATTTGGGGTAGAAGCTTACAGTCATAAGGCCCTAAAGAGTCCAACTCAAGGTACCATAAGGGGTATTTTCTCACTCAAAGTCATTGGCCACATGTTGAAGCAAGATGGAGGGCACTGTCTATGAGGGTTCAGCCTGCCTTCTTCCTCTTAAGGCTCCATGGTTCCAGCTTCTTTCAATCTCAGGTGTAGACTGGCATAAAGCTCATCTCTCTCACTGGGGCTCATTCTTTCCTCTGGGGCTCAGCTGCTCTACTCTTGTCACAAGGTCAGCTGTAGATTATTGGATCATCTTTCTTCCTGTGGTCCTTGCGGTGTCTAATGAGCTTTCTCTTTCTCTGCTATGTCTTTTTCTACGTGAGTGTCCACCCACCAAGGGTGCAGGGACTCAACACTGAGTCACACTCTAATGGGTTTAATTAAATCCCTAATCTTAACATAATTTAACCAGCTGTCTCAGCTGAATCTAATAAAATGAAAGGGTTATCACACCCAGAGGAACAGACCAGTTTACAAAACAATCTATACCTCTTTTTGGAATTGGTAAATAATATCAATCTGCCACAGGAGCCATCTCAGGTGGGGGGTCAGACTGTGGTATGGACACTTTTACAATTTTCTCCAGGTCAACCCATATAAATCTAACTCATTATTTTTAACAGCTGCATAATATGCTTTAGTGTGGCTATACCACAATTTATTCAATCATTCCTCTATTGATGGGCACACAGGTTTCTTTTTTATTTCTGCAATAGAGATTCCAAACAGTGGGATTGCTTGGTCAAAGGGTAAATGTATGTAGTAGGCATTATGGTTGCCTAATCAGTCGGCATTCTCCCCTTTCTTTCCTGCTAACAGAATGCTGGTTCTGTTCAGATAGTATGCAGAGAAACTTGATCTCAAGGAAGATGGTCCCTGTAGCAGTTTGATATAATTGATGAATTCCAAAAAGAAATACTGGATTATGCTTTTAATCTGATCTGTACCTGGGCATCATTGAGTTATGATTAGGGCTTTGGTTGGGCCACGTCATTAGGGCGTTGTGTCCCCATCACCCCTTTGTGGATGGGGACTCACAGATAAAAGGCAGGGCAAAGGACAGACTTGGAGCTTTTTTTTTTTTTAAGATTTATTTATTTATCCCCCCCAGTTGTCTGTTCTCTGTGTCTATTTGCTGTGTCTTCTTTGTCTGCTTCTGTTGTCAGCAGCATGGAAATCTGTGTTTCTTTTTGTTGCGTCATCTTCTTGTCAGCTCTCCATGTGTGCAGCACCATTCCTGGGCAGGCTGAACTTTTATTTACGCTGGGTGGCTCTCCTTACGGGGCGCACTCCTTGTGCGTGGGGCTCCCCTACACGGGGGACACCCCTGCACGGCATGGCACTTTGCGCACATCAGCACTCTGCGCGGACCAGCTCCACACGGGTCAAGGAGGCCCGGGTTTGAACCACGGACCTCCCATGTGGTAGACTGAAGCCCGAACCACTGGGCCAAGTCCAGTTCCCTAGACTTGGAGCTTTTGATGCGAGGGCTTTTAATGTTGGAGTTTTGATTTTGGAGTTTGATGCTGAAGACTTAAACTGGAACCCTGGGAAGTCAGCACACAGAGGAAAGAGAAGCCAGCCCAGGAAGGAAGGAACCTTGAAGCCAGAGTAAAGCTAGCCCCAGGAATGTAGAAACCCAGGAAGCCTGAATACTCACAGATGTCAGCAGCCATCTTGTTCCAAAAAGAATTTGATGAGGGAAGTAATTTATGCTTTATGGCCTGGTATCTGTAAGCTCCTACCCCAAATAAATACCCTTTATAATGCCCAGCAGATTTCTGGTATTTTGCATCAGCACCCCTTTTGGCTGACTAATACAGTCCCGGTCCGTGCCTTTAAGTGGCATGTGATCCAGTTATGGTGAAAGAGATATATGGGTGAGTCTTTTGGGAGATGTCTGGGGAAAATTTCCTTCCCTCGAAAAGGGAGAGTTGCACTTCTTTTGCTTCTCTGACCACTGTTGTCCCCTCACCCCTTTTTGCCATTAAATGTAACTGTAATGTTCAGATTCAGCAGCCCATCTTGCAAGGGTGAAGTAAAAGGCCTAGGGACAAAAAGACATGTCAAGGATGGTGAATAAAAGGATGGAAAAAGCCTAGGTTTGTGATGACCTTGTTAAGCAGCTGTTAGCTAGTATCTGTGTCCCTCCAGATTTCTTGTTATGTGAGTAAGTAAAACAAACCTATATTTATTTAAGACACTTATATTTTCTGTCAGTTGCAGCCCAAACCATTCTGAATAGATACTGAAGATTTTTATTGTTATTTGATTCTTCAGATGACTTTCCAAAAGAGGTAGTAGCGACTAATACTCTTATCAGTAATGGATGAATGCAGGGAAATGGACACTCATCTGGAATTTATTTTTGTATATGGCATAAAGTAGGTATCTAATTTTGCTTTTTTTTAAAGCTGTTGAGCAAATTTTGAAAAAAAACATTTATTTAAAAAAACTATCCTTTTTGTACAGAACTGAAACTGAAACATTTTTACATTTTCTATAGTTGTTGCTTTTAATTTCTATATCTTCTCCCTACCCACTCTCCCCAGGTTTTATTGTCTCAAGAGAAGGGATATGGCAAGACTAACAGCAGATTTCACCAGCCATTCTCTTCGCTTTTGTATTTTAAAAGCCCAAATCCTTAAGGGAAGAGGATTAGGGGCATAGACAAAGTGACTTGCCAGAAAATGCAAAGGGAGAAGGATTTTGTCCAGGCTAAAAAGAGATTCTCTGGTCTTCCTGTCCCCTAGAGCTGGGAATAATGTAATACTATCAAGGAGATTCTTGGGTCCTGGGCAGAGGAGATCCGTGTCCTGCTTCTTGGCACCAAACCTGGGTAGACAGCACATCCTGAGAGAACAGGGCCTGTTCATAAGACAGCCTTAACAAAATTTCCCAGCAGAGTCCCAAAGCAATAAGGGCCTGCCAGACCACAAGGAACATTGTCGGCAGAGGCAATGGACCTCTGACTGCTAACCTGTGTCACCTGACGATAAGAATTTAAGGGACCCTCGCTCCAATGCCTCAGCACTGTGTAATAGCCCAGAACTGTGGCAAGAGCCTGGGGTATAGGAACTTCAAGAAGAATTGAGGTTAAATTATTTTGTCAACCCCATGGAATGGAGAGCTTGAAGTCCAAAGTTAAATGTAATCATAGATAATAAAGAAAGATATAACAAAATGATTAAAAGCATGGACTAACTGGGTTCAAATTTTAGCTCTGCCACTTACTTGATGTGTTACCCTGGGCAAGTTGTTTCACTTCTTTGGACTTCAGTTTACTAATTTGAAAAATGGTGTTAATGGCACTTACCCAGTAAGATTCACTGGGTTTGTATAATGCACATAGTAAATGCTGATTAATTATTAGCTATTATTGTTATGGTTGTTATTTGCCTTAGTGGGTGTATTAGTCAGCTAAAGGGGTGCTGATGCAAAATACCAGAAACTGGTTGGTTTTTATAAAGGGTATTTATTTGGGGTAGGAGCTTACAGACACCAGGCTGTAAAGCGTAAGTTACTTCCCTCACCAAAGTCTATTTTCACATGTTGAAGCAAGATGGCTGCCGACGTCTGCGAGAGTTCAGGTTTCCTGGGTTCCTCCCTTCCAGGTCTTGCTTCTCTCTGGGTTCAGGGTTCCTCACTTCCCAGGGCTCCAGCTTCAGCATCAAACTCCAGCATCAAAACTCCAACATCAAAAACCCTCAACTCAGGAAACGGACTTGGCCCAATGGATAGGGTGTCCACCTACCACATGGGAGGTCCGCGGTTCAAACCCTGGGCCTCCTTGACCCGTGTGGTGAGCTGGCCCATGTGCAGTGCTGATGCACGCGAGGAGTGCCCTGCCACGCAGGGGTGTCCCCCGCATAGGGGAGCCTCACACTCAAGGAGTGTGCCCCATAAGGAGAGCTGCCCAGTGCGAAAGAAAGTGCATCCTGCCCAGGAATGGCACCACACACACAGAGCTGACACAAGATGACGCACCAAAAAGAAACACAGATTCCCGGTGCCTCTAATAAGGATAGAAGCGGTCACAGAAGAACACACAGTGAGTGGACACAGAGAGTAGACAACTGGGGGGGAGGGCTGGGGGGGGAAGAGGAGAGAAATAAATCTTTAAAAAAAAACACAAAAAAACACCCTCAACTCTGTCCTTTGCCATGATTTTTATCAATGCCCTACTGATTACTTAATCAAGTAAACCTCTGAATCCAATAGAATCTCATATGCCCAGAGGAAAAGACCAATTTACAAACATAAACTACATTTCTTTTTGGAATTCATTAATAATATCAAACTGCTACACTGGGTGACTAAGATTCACATATACTACATGAGGGATGTGAGGAATGCCAGTGGGCTGTGACAAGACTGTTTTCAAAGGCTCTTATGGAATGTTTGGGATAGAAAGAGAGAGGTCATTGGAAGCGAGGGGAGGAGTTGGAGAGGAAAAAAGGGCGGGCAGGCAAATGTAGTCCTAAACGGGTGACTGAATTCTCTGATTCCACAAGAATATCCTAATATCCTCTGTCAGCCTGTAAATTTCTAAAAGAAGTGATCATCTGGAGAGGGAAGGGCATTTCCAGCAACCCCAACTCAGGCTCTGCAGCCTGGGCACATGGAGACTTTGCAGAGGAGTCTAAAGCTTGGACACTTTGAACATTTTAGGGAAGTGATGCAGGCTTTCATGCTCTTCAAGTGTCAGTTGCCAAGGCAAAGGCATTTACCTTAATTTTACTTTGATGTATGTCTTGGGATACATAGAAAGATTGTGCTTAGGAATAGGAGACCAGACCCCACAGCAAAGCTAGAGAAATGATACTGTCCAGTCTGAAAGGTGGAGGTTGCTAAGTCAGTCACTAAGCCAAAGACAGCTTCTGAGGTAGGTGATGCTTATTACAGCTTGCTCTTACTCAAGGGACACTAAACTTGTGCTGGGAGGAAAGAGAGCATCCTGGGAGGACATTAACAACTCCTAGATGACCCAGGTAAGAAACTCCCCCAGTGCCAAAGGTTTCCCAAAGAAACACTGCCTATACATCCAGGTCTTGATCAGCTTGAGTAGGGTGTACCTGGATGACAAGTAAATTTTCATTGCTGGATACTAATAAATGGTATTAATAATAGGATAGTTGGTGGGAAAATATACCAAATATAAGCTATGGGCTATAGATAGCAGTAATAATATGCCAATGTTCTTTAATTATAACAAATGTGTCACAACAATGTAAGGTGTTGGTGATGGGGTAATGTATGGGAATCAAACCACAACTCAAATTTTAAAAAAAAGGATAAAAAAATTAAATTCTTTTTTCTTTACTGGGATGCTAAGATTTACTGAAGGGAGAATGTGGCTGCAATATTGAAATATAAATAGATCTTTTCTCTTCTTTGTATTTTCCCTTTTATCCTTAGTGCCCACCACCCCAATGTACTCATCTTTGCAATGTATTTCAGGGGAGGGAGGTGGCAGGGAAGGAAAACAAACACTCTTCCTGTCTTTCTGGCTTTTGTGTTTCAGAAGTCTAAGCTTTTAGAGAAGGGGGATTAAGGTGCAGGGGCAGAGAAAAAGTATCAGGGCCAGAAAACTAGAAGAAAAAAGGATTCATACAAATCTGAAAAAAGATGATTCTTCTTTTTTTCATTCCCCCCTCCTTGGGAGGATGAAGTGATAAGAGCAGAGAGCATCCTGTGGGAACCCAAGCAGCACAGACTGGGCCCAGCTTCCCAGAAGCAATACCTGATTGTCAGCAAGACTCAAGAGAGGAAAGGTTGTGTTGAATGTCTAGTTAGATGGACCAATAGGTGACCTCAACATAGAATACTGTGCACCAAGTTTGACAGAGATGCTGGAGAGGACCACAGCACTTGAAAGACCCATGTGGGCAGAGAGCTCAGTAGTAACTGACTGAATCTAAGAACCTGGAAGCAGATCACCTTATCCACTCCCACTGCTTTGCTTCCCCAGCACTCCATAATCCCCAAACTGTGGCATCGCCTGGGTTAAGGTAAATGAAGTTCAAGAATAACCGATACTGGGAAGTGGACTTGGCCCAGTGGATGGGGCGTCCGTCTACCACATGGGAGGTCCATGGTTCAAACCCCAGGCCTCCTTGACCCATGTGGAGCTGGCCCATGTACAGTGCTGATGCACGAAAGGAGTGCCGTGCCATGCAGGGGTGTCCCCTGTGTAGGGGAGCCCCAAATAAGGAGAGCCGCCCAGCGCGAAAGAAAGTACAGCCTGCCCAGGAATGGGTGCAGCACACAGGGAGAGCTGATACAGCAGGATGATGCAACAAAAAGAAACATAGATTCCCATGCTGCTGACAACAACAGAAGTGGACAAATGGAAGAACGCGCAGCGAATGGACACAGAGAACAGACAACTGGGACGGGGGGTAGGAAGGGGAGAGAAATAAATAAAATAAATCTTAAAAAAAAAAGAATAACTGATACTGTTTACCCAATATCCTGGTAAAAGAAGGGTTCAGAGTCAGAAACTGAGTTCTAGAAACAGTCACAACTGTACCCAAGGCTATAGTAGTCACCTAACTGTTAACTTTGAGGTTCATCTTGGCTCCATTTTAAAAAATATTTTTATTTTTAAAGAAGCTTCAGATTACATAAATTTACATAAAAAATATAGGGGTTTCCCATACACCCTCACTCCCTCCCCCTCCCCCACTTTCCCACATTAACAACATCTTTCATTAGTGTGGTACATTTGTTAAAACTGATGAACTCATATTGAAGCATTGCTACTGTGGACTATAGTTTAAATTATAGTTTACACTCTGATCCACATAATTTTGTAGGTTACGACAATTATATAATGGCCTGTATTCATCATTGCAATGCCATGCAGGACAAATCCAATATCCCAAAAATTTGGCTCCAATTTTTGACTGAAGAAGTTACCATTCTGTGTAGTAAGAAGAAGAGCTAAGGACATGAAACTATCTTCTCTGCCCTAATCCTGTGGGTTGCTAGAGTCTAAAAGTGGCTCCAGAGAAGGTTTTTGTAATTTCTTGGTACCAGGGTCTCCAGATAGATGAACCAGATTATTGGAAAGATGTTTTCCTAGAATAATGTAAAGTGAAATGCATTAGTTAGCCAAAGGTGTGCTGATGCAAAATACTAGAAATTGGCTGGATTTTATAAAGAGTATTTATCTGGGGTAGGAGCTTACAGATACCAGGCCATAAAGCGTAAGTTACTTCCCTCACCAAAGTCTGTTTCGATGTGTTGGAGCAAGATGGCTGCTGATGCCTGCAAGGGTTCAGGTTTCCTGGGTTCCTCTCTTCCCAGGGCTTGCTTCTTTCCAGGCTTAGGGTTCCCTTCTTCCAGGGGCTCCAGCTTAAGGCTTCAGCATCGAACTCCAACATCAAGAAACCTTAACTTGGTGGCGGACTTGGCCCAGTGGTTAGGGCATCCGTCTACCATATGGGAGGTCCGCAGTTCAAACCCCGGGCCTCCTTGACCGGTGTGGAGTTGGCCCATGTGCAGTGCTGATGTGCGCAAGGAGTGCCCTGCCACGCAGGGGTGTCCCCCCGCATAGGGGAGCCCCACGCGCAAGGAGTGCGCCCCATAAGGAGAGCTGCCCAGCACAAAAGAAAGTGCAGCCTGCCCAGGAATGGCGCCGCACACAACAGGATGACGCAATGAAAAGAAACACAAATTCCCGTGCTGCTGACGACAACAGAAGCGAACAAAGAAGACGCAGCAAATAGACACAGAGAACAGACAACGGGGTGGGGGAAGGGGAGAGAAATAAATAAATCTTAAAAAAAAAAAAAAGAAATCTTAACTCTGTTCCCTGCCATGCCTTTTATCTGTGAGTCCCTACCCACCAAAGTGTGGGGATTCAATCCCTTACTGGCACAAGAGGTTTACATAATTACTTAATCAAGTAAACGTATGAATCCAATATAATCTAATATGCCCAGAGGAAAAGATCAATTTACAAACATAATCCAATATTTCTTTTTGAAATTCATCAATAATATCACTGTTACACCAAATTACAAGTTGTTAATAAAAGTCAAATTTGCTGTTTTATGAATATAAACCTCACAAATGCCACTTTAGAGACAGTGGAAACCAGTGGGTAAGAAGGGAATGGTCTCTGCCGTAGATTGGTAATTAGTTATAATTGCCTAGTCCCCTTTCTTTCTCTAGCGGCACTTGTGCTGAGTTATAGTTTAGGTTATTTCAAACAGAAGAGCACATAGCTCATAGCTCCAAAATGAGAAGAGCCTGTAATTGGATGGGGAGCAGACTTGTTTGGTTTTCTATTCTGAAGTTTGTAAAAGTCACACTACTTATGGTTACCAAACAAATATTTGATTGTCAAAGAGGGCTCGCTCAGAAAAGTTCAAATGCAAACAGGCTGAAAGGCTAACATTTCCAAATATTGTTCTGGATTGATTACATCATCACTATGGGAGGCAAAGGAAGAGACCATAACTGAGATATAAGGTACCTGTTACTTTTCTGTAAAGGTGAATGTGTGTGGTGCTGTTGGGAGTAGGGCAACATTGAGAAAAAAATAAAGATGGAAAGAAGTTTCTACTTACTATCTCAGTGGGAGTCAAGAACTACAAAGACTTAGAATAACTTTGAAACTTTTGAAACCACTCCTTCCTGGTTATTTGGCTACTCTTACTCTGTTTTCCCACAGTAGTCAGTAATTCATCAGGGAAATGGCACTATCTTTAGGCAGTGAGGAAACAAGTAGTTTGGGAGACCCCATCCATTTTATAGTTAATTGGGAACGCAGAGACCCTTAAGGTAGAGCAGTGGTACTATTAGGAGAGACCACACCTTGCTCTTCCAAATTTGGCCAGGGAGAAATTTGGCCAGATGGAGCAGCTGGACTAAATAGCCAATACTCTTGTTCCCTCAGTCTCCCTCCATTGTCAAAATCGTAAGATGGGAATATGAATTTATTAAGGGCATGATGTGGTTTTCTTAAGTGTTCTGGAAATAGTGACGTTAATCGACCTTCAAGAAGAAAGGGCAGAGACGAGACAGGGCTACAAGGCCTCTCCTCATTCCATGCCATTGACTTTGGAAACCTCAGCGTTAAATTTATTGATGGTGCGATTTTTAAAAAGCTGAAGAAAGGCTAAGATTCTGAGGCCTGTAACAGGAAAAGAAAGAAAAAGAGTGTGTGTGGGAAGAGGTTGGTGTAGCTCAGAGATATAGCCCTGAGGCTGGGCAGTTGAAAATATTAGCCTGGTATCCTCCCCACATAGAAATGACAGCAAGTCATTTTCCCATCTAGCCTCAGTTTCCTCTGGCAAGCTGGGATGGTCGATCTGTACTGTGTCTGACACAGTTTAGGAAGCAGTTCTTAAATAAAGCCGATGTGCTGAGGTTAACATGTCGTGAAAGCTCAAAGAAGGCATCATTCACTACCAGATGGAGGATCTCGGGAGCTTTTCGGGGAAGTGGATGCTGGGAGACCGTGAGAGCCAGACTAAGAGGGAGGTGGCCTTTCCGCATGCGCGCAGTCTAGAAGCCCAGCGGAGCAGTGGGAGGGCGGGGCCAGGCTTCTAAAGGGGTTGCTATGGTACCAGGGGGCCAGAGGAGGTTACCCGAACCTTAAAACCTCTCTCCCTCCCCCGCCCGCCAAGGCCTGAGCCGAGGGCCATTGTTCCAGGCAAAATGGCGTCGGTAATTTCTCCTCCTGGCCGGAGGCCTAAGTAAGGGTGGGGGTTGGGAATGGAACTGGAGTGGGAATTAAAACTACAATTCCCAGGGTACACCGCACCTTGCCCGCGAGGCGCAGGGCACGTGCCCAGGCCCGGCGGTTACATGCCGTCAAATATCGGTTTCATAGGTTTTCATTCCCATCCCTGCTTTCGTTGTCTCTCAGGCCCCGTGCTCACACTGCAGTCCTCGGGCGGGGAAGTGTGTGTGTGTGTGTGGGGGGGGGGGGGGGGCACATTCCGTAGCTGTTACCCTCGTAATACAACCGGGAGGCCGGGTAGTTGTAAATCCGTGCTTCGACTTCTAACCCCGAAGCCGGCAGGTATGGGTCTCGCGAGAAAAACCGAGAGTTGGAAAAAAGGAGTTAGGGGTGGCGGGCGAAAAGGTGCTGTTGGGTACCACATCCCGGCAGAGGTACCGCATTTAGAGGCCTGGGGAGAACTGGAATTGGGCGGTGGGTGGTTAGGAATTGGTGTGTGCATGGACTTTTACATTTTTTTAATTTTTAATTTTTTAGGGGAGAAAGTGAAACAGCTGATGAGAGCCAGAGCTTCTGAATGTATAGGCGGTATCACGTGTGGTTTCTCACTGGGATTTTATTTTTGGAAAAAGGAGAAGCCTTTCTCCTCGACGGGGATCCCTCTCTCCCACTACATTGAAGAAGGCGGGGGAGGTGTGTGCATGCTCTAGTTGGCTAGCCAAAGGGCACCTCGCTGAGACTGAGGCCGTTCTGAGTTGGGACTGCTCTGTCGGCTTTCTCCGCCCCTCCCCCTCTTTCCCCCCTCCCCTCCCTTCCCAGCTCCCCTCCACCCCTCTCTCCTACCCAACTGAATTCCTTGGCTGGTGTACGCGTGCGCTTCCTCAGCAACTTGGCGAGCTCGAGCTCTGGGCTCGTACCCCGCACTCCTAACCCCGCCCTCTCTTTACCTACCGGCCGTAGCTGGTCGGGTGGGCTCGAGGCGGGCGGGGAGTCGCGCACGCGCACGCGCATACGACGCGGAGCGGTGCTCGAGACATCGACGAGGCAGAGTAAGAAGCATCGGAAGAAACGGTGGAGAAGGAGGTGGCGTGTGCATGTGTGTGTTTTACGGCGAGGGGCGAGCAGAAGCTTGAAAGAGGGCGAGGGAGAATCGAAGAGAGAATCTCCCTCCGCAGAAGCCTCTAATCTGGTGAGGGTCCCGGGCCGGTGTGGGCTCTGGGAGAGAAGAGGCCGGGGGGGAGGGGGGGGGCGTGTCTGAAATTGGGCTGAAAGATGAATGGGCCGGGGATGAATGGAGGCAGGCAGCGGAGGCCAAGAGTATGTTTCGAGTAAGCGTCTTAGTGTGTGTGTGTGTGTGTGTGTGTGTGTGTGTGGAAGGGGGGGCGGGCAGCTTGACCCAGGCTGGGTGATTGTAGTCACCTTAGAGGCTCGAATTTTCGGGTTTGTCGGAGCTGGTATCTGAGGGATGGAACAGGCAAGAGACGAAAATAAAGAAGGGGGAAAGTGGGGAAGGTGAGGTTTGAGACTGAGGTACTCTTTTTGTTTGTTTTTCTTTTTTTTTTTTTTTAAGGAGGGAAGGGGAAGATGGCAACTTTGAGAGGTGATGGAAAACCAGGGAACGGGGAAGGGGAGGAGGATATAGGAGGGGGACGAAGAGACACTTGACAAAGGATCGAGTGATCATTTAAGTGAGATTGAAGCTACTGAAAGGGAAGATCGTTTCGGGTGTGGGAAGTTGAGTAAGGTTGCAGTGGGTTTTATTGATGGGAATGGGGCGGGGGACAGTGGAGATAATTAGAGATTCATTTGATGTATGGGGGCCATAGGACTGAATCAGGGTGAGAAGGATTGCTGGCTGGTTGTGTAAACGTGCTAGGTGCAAGGAGATTGAGAAGTGTTATTTGGGAATGGGCGATGCTTTCTGTGACAGATTGAGGATGGGGAGAAGATGGTGTATTGGGGTTAGGATGAAAGTGATGAGGTGCCTGTACTGAAAGAGGTTTTGTAGGTGGAAATCCTTCACCTGTCTATCTTAGTACCTTGGGAGTTGATAGACCTTGTTAAAATGAACCTGAACTCTCAAAACAGATAGCAGTGGTACTAGTATTCTTTTTTTAAGAGTTTACTGTTGATTGAAGTAATTATATGAATGAATAGCTTTTGAGTTGTGACAATTTTCTTTATAGTAGGGATTACATCCAATTTTGGGAGACATTGTTACCCTTTTTTTTCTCCATCTATAGCAAGTCATAATACCAAGAGAACATTTGAAGAAGTCTCAGTATATAACACAGAGCAGCAGGTGTCTTCTAGATAGTTTCTATCCTTTGAACCGATGAGTTTAAACATTGTTTAAACTCTTCGGTCCAAAGGAGACCTTGCGTTAGAGGACAGCTAAAATGCACTAAAGCGGATTCGAATACTAAAATAATCATACATGAAATTTTTTTGTCATTCCGAATTTACCTTGTTTGAAAATTGGAACCTGCTTTTTGATGTGAGTTCAAATTACAAAAGATTACTCGGACATTTTGTTCTCTGATTATATTACTTGTCTTGTAATGGTCTCATTCTGTTCTGTGTCAAGATTAATAATCTATGGGTTTTTAACTTTTCATGATTATTTTTACAAACTTTGCTGACATATATTCACTTATCTTGGAAATGTTGCAAATTTGAGGACATTCCCACGCCGTTTTTTCTTTTATTCTTCTTTGATGTTGGAAAGAGTATAATCCCTTTTTTGGCTACCCAGAGTTTGAATACAAAAGTTAATAAGAATTCTGTTCTTAGTTTCTCAAGTTGAGATGAATAGTTAGTGTATTAAGAGAGTATTGAGAGCCTGGAAATGTTCCAACAACTCTGACAAGGTTGTCTCCCAATTTTGAACTAAATGTTCATGGAGTGGAGGGCATTCAAGGTATTGAGGCTTGAAAGAGTAGATTTGCTAAATCTGGGGAGTGGAATGAGATAAGGCTGAAATCAAATTGAGGCTGGGGTGAAGGATTACCTTAAAGATTTAGGAACCCTTGACTTTTTAAGAAAGGATGTAACATAAGCAGATTTGTGGGGTTTATCTCTCTGCCTTTGTCTCTAATGCCCTGTTCTACCTGGAATCCCCTTTCTTCCCCTCCCTTTCAATTTGAACTCATCCTTTTAAGATCCTCTGTCACAACTATTCCGGAAAGTCTTTCTTGTGCTCCCTTCTTCCTATTCTAAACACCCTCCACCAAGCTAGGTTAGGTGTCCCCATTTAGGGTTCCTATTATACCTTGTGCAATTTTTATTACTGTACTTCTGTTGAAATGCAGGCAGGAAAAGTATTTTCCTCCTTTTACCTGAGAGAAAATGAAGGTTAAAAGAATTAAGACTTAAACTAGTGAGAGATGGACCCTGGTCTTCTAGACTAATGCTGATCCTCATGTCTTAAGTCTTCATTTGTTGATGTAATTATTCTGTAATGTTTCAGGAGTTTAATTTCTGAAATGCTGACTTACATTTCTTCCATAAAATAGAGGAGTTTCTTCTTTCTCTATGTAGCCTATCACTTAGCCAGTAAATGATAAAGCCAATGGCTGTAAATAACCAGAATAGTCAGAAATAAAGAAGATGAAAAGTGTTATGTTACTATGACATTTCTGGTCTGGGGAATTGTGTATAAGAAAGAACTCTTCCTTTCTCATCTCCCGTCTTAGTATAAGTCGACCAGCTTTATTTGCTTATATACTTGATTACTTGGCTAAAAGCCAGAATTCTTTCATGGGGTGGGTCTTTTCCATTTTTGTTTGAGGTCCCTACAATTTATGACAATGTTAGGAACTACTTAACTGTAAAAGACATCTATAAAAGCATAGTTTCAGAAATTCCCAAAGCTTCAAAAGTAGAATTTGATTGCCAGTTTTTAATTGCTTTGGTAAAGCTTGTCATGAGAATTTGGTGACTTACTGCAGAGACTTACTGAGACTTACTGCAGAGGTGAGCCTTTAATGACCTTTTCCCCAGGAATATTTATTTTTAATGAGCTTTCCTTTAATAGAAATGGATTTTATTATTTTGTGTGTTTCAGTATGGTAACTTGAAAAAAATTTAATTGTGGCAAGATTCACATTAAACCCACTTTTTTTCCCCCTCATATACAGTCGAGTGGCATTTAGTACAATTGCAGTGTTGTGCATCGATCACCACTTTATAGTTTCAGATACCCTAAAAGAAAACCCCATACCCATTAAGCAGTCACTTCCCATTCTCCCCTCCCCTGAATCCTCCCCTCCCCTCACCTAGGGAACCTCTAATCTGTTTTCTGTCTCTGAATTTGCCTATTCTGGACATTTCCTATAAGTGGGATCATACATTATATGACCTTTTGTGTCTAGCATTTTACAGTTAGCATAATGTTTTCATTGTTCATCCATATTGTTACATGTATCAGAACTTCATTCCTTTTTATGGCTGAATAATATTCCATTGTATGGTTATACCACATTTTGTTTATCCATTCATCTGTTGATGGACACGAGTTGTTTCCACCCTTTACTATTGTGAATAATGCTGCAATACACATTTGTGTACAAGTTTTTATGTTAACATATGCTTTACTTTCTCCATAGTAGATACTTAGGAATGGAATTGCTGGATCATTTGGTAATTATGTGCTTATCTTGCTGAGGAACCCTCAAACTGTTTTCTCTAGAGGCTATGCCACTATAGTTCCCTAAATAATGTGTGAGGGTTCTGATTTCTTCACATCCTCACCAACACTTGTTGTTTTTCACTTTTTTGATTATGGCCATGCTAGTGGGTGTGAAGTAGTATCTCATCGTGGTTTTGATATGCATTTTCCTCATTGACTACTGATATTAAGCATCTTTTCCATTTTAAATTGAGTTGTCTTTTTGTTGTTTGGTTGTAAGTGTTCTTTATATATTCTGAATACTAGAACTTATTGTATGTATGATTTGCAAGTGTTTTCTCCCATTCTGTGGGGTTGTCTTTTTCCTTTTTCACTTTCTTGCCAGTGTCTTTTTTTTAAGGAGGTACCCAGGATTAAACCTGGGACCTCGTACGTGGCAGGCGGGTGCTCAACCCCTGAGCTATATTTGCTCCCCTTTCTTTGCTAGTGTCTTTTTTTGGGTAAAGTTTTATTATTTTTTAAAAAAATTTATTTCTCTCCCCTCCCCCCCTTCCCCATTGTCTTGCTTTCTGTGTTCATTTGTTGTGTGTTCTTCTTTGTCCACTTGGATTCTTGTCAGCGGCACCAGGAATCTGTGTCTCTCTTTGTTGCATCATCTTGCTGTGTCAGCTCTCTGTTTGTGTGGTGCCACTCCTGGGCAGGCTGTGCTTTTTTCCCACTGGGTGGCTCTCCTTATGGGGCCCACTTCTTGCCAGCACTCTTTACCAGCACTTCTTGTGCGCATCAGCACTGTGCATGGGCCAGTTCACCACACGGGTCAGGAGGCCCAGGGTTTGAACCCTGAACCTCACATGTGGTAGGGGGACTATCAGTTGAACCAAATCTGCTTCCCTGCTAGTGTCTTTTGATGCTTAAAAGTTTTAATTTTGACGAAGTACAAGTTAGCAATTTTTCTCTTTTGTTGCTTGTATTTTCAGTGTTTTATCTAAGAAACCATTGCCAAATCAAGGTCATGAAAATTTACCTCTGTTTTTACAAATTACCCCTGTTTTTACAAATTATGAGATAATATCATTAGACTATTATTACCACTAACTATGGTCTGTAGTGTACATTTGGTATATTTTTCTCCCTGTTTTTTAAAAGAGTTTTTTAGTTCTAGCACCTATGTTTAGGTCTTTGATCCATTTCAAGTTAACCTTTGTAAATAGTGTGAGGTAAAGGCCTAACTTCATTCTTTTGCATGTGGATTAACTTGAAATTTTAAAGCTATAAAATACATAATGCACAATACTGTATGTGTATAGTAGTTAAATAAAGCTACTTTGTGGCAATAAAATTCACTCTTTGGTCAGTTGTAGGGGAGAAATGTTTCTAAATACCTTTTAGAAGTTCACTCATATTTGAAGAGGGGGATATTATAAAGCTCTTTTGTGAATCAATGAGACTATGATAAAGAGACTTCAATATGGTAAGCTGGACAATTCTTATGCTAAAGTTGTATAAGTGATTTTTAAAAATTTATTGAAGTATATCACTCGTACATAAGCATACATAAACAATAAGTGTATAATAATAGTTGTGAACTTACAAAACAAACATATATAACATCATACAGGACTCTCATAACTCACCCTACCACCAATAACTTGCATTGATGTTAAATCTTTTTAACTAATGATAAAAGAGCATTGTCAAAATATTACCACTAACCAAAGTGTTTTCCCCCAACCAACTGTATTATTATTTTTATATCACTTATATACATAAACAATATATAGTAAAAGTTGTGAACTTACAAAGCAAACATGCATAACATCATACAGGGGTCACATACATCAACCCTCCACAAATATCTTATATTGTCCTGAGACATTTGTTACAAATTATGAAAGAATATTGTCAAAATCTTGCTATTAATCATAGTCCTTATCTTACATTTGGTGTGTTTTTCATCCACCCCACCCTATTATTATTTTGTAAATATATTTTTTATGACAAAAGTTTTAAACTTTTTTTAAAGATTTTGTTTATTTCTCTCCCCTTCCCCTCCCCCTTGCCCCAGTTGTCTGTTCTCTGTGTCCATTTGCTGCATATTCTTCTTTTTGTCCACTTCTGTTGTTGTCAGTGGCATAGGAATCTGTGTTTCTTTTGTTGTTGTTGCATCATCTTGCTGCATGAGCTCTCTGTGTGTGCAGCGCCATTCCTGGGCAGGCTGCACTTTCTTTTGCGCTGGGCAGCTTTCCTTACTGGGTGCACTCCTTGCGCATGGGGCTTCCTCATGCAGGGGGCACCCCTGCGTGGCACGGCACTCCTTGTGCACATCAGCACTGCATGTGGGCCAGCTCCACACGGGTCAAGGAGGCCTGGGGTTTGAACCGCAGACCTCCCATGTGTAGACGGACGCCCTATCCACTGGGCCAAGTCTGCTTCCCAAGAAGTTATAAACTTATAAAACGATCATGCACATGTGCAGAATTCCCAAACAGCACCCCTCCATCAACACACTGCACAGTGGTGGAACATTTGCCACAGATAAGATAATGTCATCTGATTGTTACCATGTCCATAGTGTACATTTGGCTCACATTTTCCATCCTGCCTCATTATCAACACAGTACATCTTTTGCATAGATGCAAGATTATTATATTATTACTACTAACCACAGTCCACAGATCACTCCAGCTGTATTTTTCCCATGCTTCTCCACATTCCCAGCACCCTGTAGTAGTGATGTACATTTGCTTTAGCTCACAAAGGACACTCTTGCATTTGTACCATCAACCACAGTTCTCATCCACCTCTTGGTTTATGTGCTGCTCAGTTCTTAGACTATTATTTAGCATTCTGTCAATTGGCATTTACATAAGTAAACTACCATTTTCAGCCACATCCCCATTTATAATCTAGCTGCTACTCACTATTTCTTACCATCCACTCTATACATTTCCACACTTTTACAGGAAAGTTAAATTAAAACATCTACATACGTTAAACATCAGTAGTCCATCTCAGTCCTCCTCTTATTTCATTTAGGAATCCACCACCTATCACTGGGTCTTGAAGCTATTTTCCAAAAATTTCTTCTGGAAGCTTTATGGATCTTGCTTTTATTTTTAGGTTTTTGATCCATTTTGAGTTAATTTTTGGGCAAGGTGTCAGATAGGGGTCCTCTTTCCTTCTTTTGGCTGTGGATATCCAGTTCTTTCAGCACCATTTGTTGAATGGACTGTTCTGCCCAAGCTGTGTGGGTTTGACAGGCTAGTCAAAAATCACTTGACCATACATGAGAGCGTCTGTTTCTGAACCATCAGTTTGGTTCCATTGGTCTGTCTTTATGCCAATACCATGTTGTTTTTACTACTATAGCTAGGTAATATGATTTAAAGTTGAGATGAGGGTTCGCTTTTCCTTTTTATGATGTTTCCGGCTATTCAGGACCCCTTACCCTTCCAAATAAATTTGATGATTTTGTTTTCACACAAGTAAAACTCAAATTGTCAGGAATAAACTTAACCAACGTTGTAAAGCACTTGTGTTCAGAAAACTGCAACTCAGTATTAAAAGAAATTTTAAAAGGCCTAAGTAACATTCCATGCTCATGGATTGGAAGACTAAGTATCATTAAGATGCCAGTTCTGGGAAACGGACTTGGCCCAGTGGTTAGGGCGTCCATCTACCACATGGGAGTTCCGCGGTTCAAACCCCGGGCCTCCTTGACCCGTGTGGAGCTGGCCTATGCATGGTGCTGATGTGCGCAAGGAGTGCCGCGCCACGCAGGGGTGTCCCTGCGTAGGGGAGCCCCACGCGCAAGGAGTGCGCCCTGTAAGTAGAGACGCCCAGCGCGAAAGAAAAGTGCAGCCTGCCCAGGAATGGCGCCGCCCACATTTCCCGTGCTGCTGACGACAACAGAAGTGGACAAAGAAACAAGACGCAGCAAATAGACACAGAGAACAGACAACCGGGGTGGGGTGGGGGGGGGAGTAAGTAAATAAATAAATAAATCTTTAAAAAAAAAAAAAGATGTCAGTTCTACTCAAATTGATATACAGATTCAATGCCCTGATAAAAATTTCCACCAGCATTAAAAAAAAATTGAAAACATGATCATCAAATTTATTTGGAAGGCCTCTTTCTGACTTGGACAGGCTCAAACTTTAGCTGTTCTTGGGATTATACTTTAGCCTGCTGAATTTACTCATCAGTAGCTTAAATTGGTGCCCAACCATCTCTTCCTCCCCCGTTTTTGGGAAGTGGAGCTTTCAACTCCATCTGCAGAACAGCTCCCGAGGCGGCTCGTGCCTCCAGTGGAAGTTTGGCACCAGGCTCTGTGGCGTGGAGCACTCTACTTAGGAGTCTTCTCTGCAGGTGGGTAGTCTCCTCCTTCCATTCCTTCAAGGATGTGGCAGTGTGCTCTTCTGGCCTCCTGGAGCCCCCATACAGGTGCTTCAGATAGATCCAGTTAGCTCTGGGTGTTTACTAACTACAGCAGGAGCTGACTCTAGGAGCTCAGTACTCTGCTGTCATCTTGCTGGTTCTCCTGAATAGTGATTTTTTAAAATAAAAATAATTATTTTGTTTTCTAGTTTTTGTGTAGGGTGAAGTCTTTGCTTAAAACTAGGGGAAAAAACAGATAGTCTATAATTTTAATCTATAATAAATATTTTTATTTAACCAGAAATTGGCATTAGGTTTATCCCAAAAGCAATCATTTTTATGCATTATGTCTTTTATGATTCTTCAGATTTGAATCTTATCTAAATATTTTGAGCCAACTTCTTAATCAGGAAGATATCAATCAATTCCTTGCAGAGGCTTTTTATTTTTAGTTTAGAACACAAACACTTATATCCTACTTATTTAGGAATAATATAAAATTATTTTATAGTTATTTGTAAAAATGAAAATTTGGTACAGCACAATTGTTTAATAAATATCAGGCTCTAGTTAAGCACAATTAAATTAGGGACATTAATTTGAATCTTTTTAAAGCTAGGGATTGTGTTTTAACACAAGAGTGGGAAATCTGTGCTTGATCAGCCTCAAGATCTATGAGGTGATAGTTTAGCTCTGATTATAGCCACTGCTACCCACAGAGTAATTTTTTCCTGCTGGGCCTTTGAAGATTTCTTACAAGAAGAAAAGGCCCAGAAGATATGTGGTTCATTTGCTAAGGAAACTTTGAAAAGCACTGATAACTTACTCTGAAGCTATTAGTCCAAGTGAATTACTAGAGTTATTTGCAGTTTCTACTATTCATTCAATGAGTATTTATTGAGTTCCTCCAATGTGCCAGGATTGATGTGTTGGGTGTAGATGAAAAGGAAGCAAGTAAGACAATGACCTTGCCCTCTTACATTACAGTGGAGGATAACAGCAGTCAACAAATAAATAACATCATTTCAGAAAATAAATGTTAAGAAGAAAACTTAACTAAGGTTGAGGAGATGTTGGGGAAGGACCTCTTTAGTTCAGGTGGTTAGGGAAGATTTCTTTGAGGAGGCGACTTTGAACAGAGCTCTACCTGAATGTTAAGAGACCAACCAAGATCTTGTGGTTTTTGCTCCAGGCTTGAAGGCAAAGACCATGACTTGTGTCACCTCTTTTTACCCTTTTCTCCTTCCCAAATGCCCATTGTAGTTTTTTGTAATAATAAATTTTATTTTTAGAGAAGCTTTAGATTACAGAAATGTTATATCAAAAGTATAGTGGAGGGAAGCAGACTTGGCTCAATGGTTGGAGTATCCACCTACCACATGGGAGGTCCAGGGTTCAAACCCAGGGCCTCCTTGACCCATGTGGAGCTGGCCCACGCACAGTGCTGATGCACGCAAGGAGTGCCATGCCACGCAGGGGTGTCCCCCGCGTAGGGGAGCCCCATGCGCAAGGTGTGCACCCCATAGGGAGAGTTGCCCAGCATGAAAGAAAGTTCATCCGGCCCAGGAGTGGCACTGCATACATGGAGAGCTGACGCAGCAGGATGATACAACAAAAAGAGACAGATTCCCAGTGCCACTGACAAGAATAGGAGTGGACACAGAAGAACACACAACAAATGGACACAGAGAGCAGACAACTGGGGCCGGGGGGTGGGAAAGGGGAGGGAAATAAATAAAAAGAAATCTTTAAAAAAAATGTATAGGGGGAGGAAAGCGGATGTGACTCAAGCGATTGAGCTCCTGCCTACCACATAGAAGGTCTGGGGTTCAGTTCCCGGTGCCTCCTGGAGAAGACAAGCAAGACAGTGAGCTGGTGTGACAGGCAGGCATGGCGAGCTGATGCAACAAGATGACACAACAAGGAGACACAAAGAGGAAAGACAATGAGACACAACAAAGAGAGCTGAGGTGGCTCAAGCTATTGAGCGCCTCTCTCCCACATGAGAGGTCCCAGGTTCGGTTCCCAGTGCCTCCTAAAGAGAAGACAAGCAGACACAGAGAGCACACAGAAAATGTACACAGAAAGCAGACAGTGCAAATAATGGGGGTGGGGGGAGGTGGGAAGAAATAAAATAAAATCTTTAAAAAAGAAAAAGTGTAGGAGATTCCCTATAACCCACTCTACCTACCCGTTTCCCCCCATTATTAACATCTTACATTAGTGTGGTACATTTGTTACAATCGATGAACCAATATTGAAGCATTGCTACTAACCAAGGTCTATGGTTTACATTATGGTTTTCACTTTGGCTTTCACTTTGCGCTGTGCAGTTTTATAGGCTTTGACAAATGTACAGTGCCATTTATCTTTCATTGCAGAATCATACAGTACAATTCCAATGCCTTAAAAATGCCATATTCAACCTATTCATTCCTCCTTGTCCCCTCAGAACCTCTGGTAACCACTATCTTTATATCAATGTTACAAGTTCTTCCATTACCGCATGATTATAACTACAATAACAGTAAATCTACTTTGGTCCATGCTTATGCTCCCCCCTTATGTTTGTTTATTCCTCAGTCTTGAGAAATTTGGGATGATGCTTGCTGACTGCTTCAGATTAGGGCTTAGATATTATGGGGCAACTGGAAGGAACTGTTTTGTTTGCAGTTGTAGATACTCCTTGTTTTTTTGGGATGGGGCTTGTCCACGATCATCATCTTGTTGGTTGTCCTGGACAAGTCCAAAGAACTGGAGAGTAGGTGTTGGCTGCAACTCTGCTGAGAGACAGGGCTCATTCGGCCTATGAACAAACCGAAGATTTAAGTCTCTGAGACATATATTTAATGGGTATAGTGATAATTATAGGTTCAAATAAAAGGGGTAGAAGAATCATGAATAGGGAAATTATAAATGATTCTAACTCTGTTATATTGGGGAAATAGATTATCATATATTCCAAAATAGGGCATGCTGAGGGATGTTGATTTCATGAAGCTGTGACCCTTACCTATAATGTCTGGAGGTCCCTAGAGTCCTTGGGAGCTCTTTTGTTTGAGGCTTTGTTAACTGTGGCAGTTATTGAGATCTGCCTGAAACCTGTATAAGGGTAACCTTCAGAATGACCTCCCAACTCACTTTGAAATCTCTTAACCACAAGAACTCTTTTGTATTTGATATTTCCCCCTTTTGGCCATTGTCCCTTTCCAGGTGCATCACTGGTTGGTGCTTGTTAATAATTCCTCAGTTCTAAGGAGGCTTATCCCAGGGAGTCATGTCCCATGTCAGGGGTGGAGAATGTAGTGAGCTTATTTGCTGAGTTTGGTTTAGAGAGAGGCCACATTTGAATAACAAACTGAAATTATTGAACTAAATTTTTTGTTTTCTTATTATTTAAAATGGGTGAATTACTACTTTTTGCAGCTAAGAAGGAAACAAATCAGGCAAACAAGTCAATCCCTTTAGAGTAAAGACTGTATTCCTGAGTGGAAATGTCACTGGATTAGGAGTCAGTCTGGGTTATAATCTTACCTCAGTTCCTTAGTGTGATCTTTTGCAAATCTGTAAGCATCTATTTTCTTATGTGTTATCAAACAAAACAAAAAGTCCTACCTACTTTGCAGGGTTTCTTTGCTAATCAAATGATAACATCTATTTTGTAAATTATACAACTACATATAAAATGCAGTTTATTCTACTAATGTATTTTTGGGGTCAGAGTTTCTCAATTGAGAATTTTTTTCCACAAATTTAAATCTTTTATGTCTCTACCAATCTGGTACATTATAGTACCAAAATGTTAAACTCTGATTAGTAAGGAGGCACTGGTTTCTTAGAAAGTGGTGGTGTGGTAGAAAGTATATTGGATTTGGAGCTAGAAAATGGGGATTCCAGAATTTTCCCCTTCAGAAAGATGCCAAACTTTTCTGAGCCTCCCTAATTTTCAGAAATCAGGCTAATACTAAGTAGCTCTCAGAGTTAAAGTAGGTGAAATTCCTTTGAAATCTAAAAAAACAAGAGTTGGCCAACTTTTTCTATAAAGGATCTGGTAGTAAATATTTTAGGTTTTGCAGGCCATGCAGTCTCTGTTGGAACTGCTCGGCTCTGCCATAGTCAATATGTAAATGACTGAGTGTGGTTATGTTCCAACAAAACTTTTTAAACACTGAAATATAAATTTCAAATAATTTTCACGTGTCACGATATATTATTCTTTTGATTTTTTTCAACCATTAAAAATGTAAAAATAGTTCTTAGCTCATGGGCCATATAAAAGCAGTCATTTGGCGGTGGACTTGGCCCAGTGGTTAGGGCGTCCGTCTACCACATGGGAGGTCCACGGTTCAGACCCCGGGCCTCCTTGACCCATGTGGAGCTGTTCCATGCGCAGTGCTGATGTGCGCAAGGAGTGCCATGCCACGCAGGGGTGTCCCCCGCATAGGGGAGCCCCACGCGCAAGGGGTGCGCCCCGTAAAGAGAGCCGCCCAGCGTGAAAGAAAGTGCAGCCTGCCCAGGAATGGTGCCGCACACACGGAGAACTGACACAACAAGATGCCGCAACGAAAAGAAACACAGATTCCCGTGCTGCTGACGACAACAGAGCGGACAAAGAAGATGCAGCAAATAGACACAGAGAGCAGACAACCGGGGTGGGGGGGGAAGGGGAGAGAAATAAATAAATAAATCTTAAAAAAAAAAAAGGCAGGCATTGGTGGTGGATTTGGCCCATCAGCTATGTAGTTTGGTGACCACTGCTATAAAGGGTTAGACAAAGTAAGGTGTCAGGTAGTGATGGAAGAGTAGGTGATTAATAAATAAAAATTGCTTGATATTGTTGATGGAAGAAGATAGAGATGATATCAGTCTCTTTTCTAATTAGTACCCAGACTTTCATGTAAAATGGGTATCTTTAACTGAGAATATGACTTTGCCTAAGCAAAACTGGAGAATGGAAGTGAGGAAGAAGATAGTTTTAGTGTTGTAAACACTCAACCAAGAACTGTGATATTGTGTGATGTATATATATATATATATGCAGTTCATGGTTGCGTGTAGTGTGTGCATGTGGATCCAAGTTATATGTGGCCCCATGTTATGAGTAGGCTTTGGGAGTCATATGTTGGGGTCGAGTTCTGGTTCTGGTTGTTATTAGCTGTGTGATCTTAAGTAAGTTAAGCTTTTGAACCTTAGTTTTCTCATTTGTAAATGTGAATACAAATATTTACCTCAAGGTTATTATGATGACTACATGAGAAAATACATGTAAAGGGCTTATAGTGCTTGGCACATAGTAGTAAGTAAATGTTAACTGATATTATTCATTTGAATACATCTTTTACATATCACATTTGTTTTGTGCTTCCTTCAGTTATTTTAAGAAATTAAGGATATTTGTAAGAAATATCCTTAACTGATTGTTTTGCACAGGTTGTTTAAAGGATTAAAATAATACAGAGGTGGATTAAAACTCTCTACCCAATCTGCTGCCCTCCCAGAAGGTAACCATTGTTAAGAGTCTGCTGTGTATGTGTAGTTATATGCATATATATGTGCATATACAAATAAAATATACATAATATGTGTTTTGTGACTTTATTCCCATAAGAATATGAGTTAGGTCTCTTTTCATGTCAGAATGTGTATATCTACTTCTTTCTTTTTAATGGATACCTAATATTTCATATTCTATACTTATCTCTCTATAACCAGGATCAGTTTAGAGCATATTCTTTCATAGTTTTTTTTTGACAGGTTTTTTTTTTATATTTTTAAAAAAATTTACTTCTCTCCCTCCCCCCCCCGCCCAGTTGTCTGCTCTCTGTGTCCATTCGCTGTGTGTTCTTCTTTTTTTTATTTTATTTTATTTTATTTTATTTTTTATTGACTTTGTAATAATATTACATTAAAAATATATATGTGAGGTCCCATTCAACCCCACCCCCCCACCCCCCCCTCTCCCCCCCCAACAACACTCGTTCCCATCATCATGACACATCCATTGGATTTGGTAAGTACATCTTTGGGCACCTCTGCACCTCATAGACAATGGTCCACATCATGGCCCATACTCTCCTCCATTCCATCCAGTGGGCCCTGTGAGGATCCACGATGTCCGGTGATCACCCCCGAGGCTTCTTCTGTGTCTGTTTGCATCCTTGTCAGTGGCACTGGGACTCTGTGTCTCTTTTTGTTGTGTCATCTTGCTGCGTCAGCTCTCCATGTGTGCGTTGCCACTCCTGGGCGAGCTGTACTTTTCGCGCAGGGCGGCTCCCTTGAGGGGCGCACTCCTTGTGCGTGGGGCTCCCCTACTTGGGGGACACCCCTGCATGGCAGGGCACTCCTTACGTGCATCAGCACTGCATGTGGGCCAGCTCACTACATGGATCAGGAGGCCTTGGGTTTGAACCCTGGACCTCCCCTGTGGTAGGCGGACGCTTTATCAGTTGAGCCAAATCTGCTTCCCTGTGTAATTTTGACTCTTTAAATATGCATTCTTTTCAACTGCTGGTTCCAAAAGTTGAAGAAATTCTTTGAGCGATAAGTTGACAAAGTACAGATTTTATCCTGGATTTTTCCATGGAGAGAACCCTGATAAGCCACAGTGGAGGAGTTATTTTGAAGTTTTAATTCAAATGCTTCAAACTTACATAGCAAACATTTTGAAGGTGTTAGTACCTATAGAATACAAATTTGTGATATTTTTCCTATAATTTCAATTTCTACAGAAGTGCTTTTGTAGTTGTCTTTATACATATTCCTAAGGCTCGGGTCAGCTGTTTACCATTTTATGAAGGAAGAAACTGTCAAATGTAGGTCATGACATAAAGCTGTGAGTTCAGTAAGAGACTTCCAGGTTTGAGGCCTGATTTTTGTGGACTCTCACTGAGCCATGTTTCTACATTGCTGAATGTAGAAGAGATATTATCCTAATAACTGAAGTATACCTCTTTTAATGCCAACCTGGTTTATGAACTGGAAATTATATTAAAAATACTTCTCTGCCTAAGTAGAGTCTCCCAAAAGTCATTTAATATTTTTTTGAGTACTCTTGAATAGTGCTTTAATAGAGTGTTGCCCCTAGGGATTATTAAGAAGTAGAAAATAATAGCTACCATTTATTGATTATTATATTGTGCCAGGCACTGTGCTAAGTAGTTTATATGTATATTTTCATTTTATTATTATCAGTCCTGTGAGAGTTCACAAGTGAAATCAAGAATGAGTGAGGTTAAGTAACTTGCCTCCAATCTCTCAGGAGTGAGATGAACAAACTGGATTTAATTTCAGTTCTCTTCCACACAAGAGCCTTGGTTCTTTAACTCATTGTTTTATTGTCAAGAAGCTATTTGTTCCATGATGACAAGGCCCTGGATATATTTTTCTTACTGAAGTGCTTGGCTTAGTTTTGTTTTGTTTTGATTTTTGTTTTTAGGAGGTACTGGGATTGAACTTGGGGGCCTTCTATATGTGAAGGATTTTAACCACTGGGCTATACCCCTTCCACTTGGCTTAGGTTTTAAAATTTGTTTTTCTTACTTCTTGTTACTCTTAGGACATCAGCTATTGCATGTTATTATCATAACTTTTACCTTTATAACAGTGATTCTTAACCCAGGAGATCATGCTGTGAATAAGGAGGGTGGAGAGTATTGTTTTAAAAATGCATGTTTGATCTTATGGTGGCTTTGATTTTAGTCAGAACGTTTTAAGATTCTTAAAGGGGAACATCTTTTTTAAAAAATTTAATTTATAGACCATAACTGATTTAAGTACAAAAGTCAGTGATTTTTAATACATTTATAGAGTTGTGCAACCTTCATTACAATCCAATTTTAGAACATTTCCATCACTCCAAAAAGATCCCCCATGCCTGTTCGCCCTGTTTCTGTGCTCCAGCTCCAGGCAAACACTAATCTATTTTCTGACTCTATATGTATTTTCTGGACATTTCATTTAAGTGGAATCATACAGTATGTGGTCTTTTCCTTTGACTTTAACTTTTCAAGGGGTTCTTAACCTCTTTTGTTCCATGGACCCCTTTGCCAGTCAGGTGAAAACCACAGAACCCTTACTAAGTCCACACTCTACTTTATATTATTTAATAAATATATCACACGCCAACATGTCCCCACAATAATAATGTTTTTTAAAATTTCAATTCAAGCTCACAAACCCCTTGTTAAGAACTGCTGACTTATTATGTTTTTAAGATTACTCCACATTATAGCATGTATTAGTATTTCACTCCTTTTATTGCTGAATCATATTACCTTGTATGGATATAACACATTCATCAGTTGGTGAACATTTGGGTTGTTTCCACTTTTTGGCTATTTTGGATAATGCTGCTGTGAACACTCATGTACAAGTTTTTGTGTAGACATACGTTTTGCTTTTTCTTGGGTAGATACCTAGCGGAAAATTGCTGGGTCATATGGTAACTTTATTTATTTATTTATTTTCAAAGATTTATTTTTTATTTATTTCTCTCCCCTTCCTCCCCTCCCATTTGTCTGCTCTCTGTGTCCATTCGCTGCATATTCTTCTGTGACCACTTCTATCCTTATCAGCAGCACTGGGAATCTGTGTTTCTTTTGATGCATCATTTTATGTCAGCTCTCCGTGTGTGCGGCACCATTCTTGGGCAGGCTGCACTTTCTTTAGCGCTGGGTGGCTCGCCTTATGGGGCACACTTCTTGCTGTGGGGTTGCCCTATGCAGGGGACACCCCTGTGTGGCAGGGCACTCCTTGCGCACATCAGCACTGCACATGGGCCAGCTCCACACAGGTCAAGGAGGCCCGGGGTTTGAACCTTGGACCTCCCATGTGGTAGGTGGACGCCCTATCCATTGGTCCAAGTCTGCTTCCCCATATGGTAACTTTATGGTTAACTTTTTGAGAAACTACCAAACTGTTTTATGAAGTGGCTACATTATTTTATATTCTTACAAGCAATGTATAAGGTTTCCATTTTTTCCACATCCATGTCAAGGCTTGTCATTGTCTGTCTCTTTTGTTATAACTGTCCTTGAGCATGTAGTGGTATCATATTGTGGCTTTAATTTTCTTTTCTCTAATGAGTAGTGATGTGAAACATCTTTTCATGTGCTTATTGACCATTTGTATATCTTCTTTAGAGAAATGTCTATTTAGATCCTTTGCCCACTTTTTTTTAAAAGCAGAAAGTCTGCTTTTATTATATTGTACTTGACAAAGAGGTTGATAATATCAGTGGTAGAAAAAGGTAGAAACATGTAAGTGTGAGAAGACAAGTTCTATATGGAGATGCTCTTTGGAGGATGGTAAGAAATCTTTGGATATTGGCAAGAGGAGATACAGCTCCAAGAGGGCAGGAAACTCCTGTGATAAAAATTATCTTATTTTCTACATCTTTCTGTGGCCAATCTATCAGCTTTTTCATTGCCTTGATGCCTCAATCACCGGGAACATACAATTGAATTCCTTGGGATGCTTGATCAATCTTCTCAAAAGAGATGTTGACCACATTTCTTCTTTCTTTTTTTATTTTAAATAACAATTTTTTAAATTAAAGTTAATAGATCACATAGAACATTATGTTAAAAAAAGTGTAAGAGGTTCCCATATAACCCCCACCCCACTCCCCCACCCCATCATCTTTGTAAATTGTATTTTTTGAAGACATATACATCACATAAAAGGTTACATTATAAAACACATAAGAGGTTCCCATATATCTCCCATCCCTTCATCCCACTCTTCCCACATCAGCAACCTCCCCTATCAGTGTGGCACATGCATCGTATTCGGCAAACACATTTTGGAGCACTGCTGCACCATGTGGATAATAGTTTACTCTGTAGTTCACACTTTCCCCCGGTACATTCAGGGGTTATGGCAGGATATATAATGTCCAGCATTTGACCCTGCAATATCATTTAGGACAGTTCCAAAGTCCCAAAAATGCCCCTTCATCCCATCTCTTCTTCCCACTCCCTGCCCTCAGCAACTACTGTGACCATTTTCTCCCCGTCAATGATACAATTTCTTTTATTAGTAGTCACAAAAGTTTTATAGTAGAATATCAGTAAGTATACTCTAATCCATATTTTATTCCTCCATTCTGTGGGCCCTGGGATGGTGATGTCCACTCCACCTCTATATTGAGAGGGGACTTAGATTCCACATGGATGATGGATGCAATTCTCATGCTTGCGGTTGTAGGCATTTTCAGTTTCCTTGTGTGATTGACCATCTTCACCTCCTTGTTAGCTGACTTGCGTAAGTCCAACAAACCAGAGAGTAGGAGTTGCAAATCTGCTGAGGCTCAGGGCCCAGCTGGCACATGGACAGTCCAGAGATTCAAGTCTCCTGAGTATACACCAATGCTAGCACCATCCAAAGGTTCATTAAAAGTGACAGAACAGGCATGTGTAGAAAGGTCACATCTGAGTCCAAATCCATCACACTCAGGGACACAAATTCCCAAGTAGGGCCACTGATGTGGTACTGAGCTCCAGAGCCATGACCACATCCCTGTCGGTCTCTGTAGCCCTCAGGAGAACCAGTACCTGGGGTTGTATCCACTTTGGCTGTTTCTGGGGTCTTCCTGAGGAGTGCGTAAGTGTGACCCCTCTGATGACCTCCTGACTCTTTTTTGAAGACTCTTAGCCATATAAACTCACTTGACTTTGCCATTTCCCCCTTTTATTCAAGGTGAAAAAAGCAGTTTTTAGCACATGATCCTACATGTGGGCTGATGTATTCTGCTGGTCTGCATTGACCCTTTCATTCAAGGTCTTTTTCTATTTACATCACCAGCTGGTGCTTGCTTGTAATCCCTTGGCACCAGGGAGGCTTATCCCTGGGGGTCATGTCCCACACTGGCGGGAATGTAATGCATTTACATGCTGAGTTTGACTTAGCGAATGGCCACATTTGAGCAACATGGAGGATTTCAGGAGGTAAGTCTTAGGCACCCTGCAGCTCTAGGCCTAGTTCATATTTCAGGCACACAGACTCATAAACATAGTCATTAATCTCAAGGGCTCATTATTGGGAAATCCTTCTTTGTTGGTCTTTGCCGTTGTACTTGGGGACAACATCTCTTCTGGAGGCTGTTTTCCACCCGTTTTCTTTCCAGTTACCAGTCCATTCTGTCATGCCTTTGATGACAAATTGTTCCATTCCAAACATGAGTTTTTCTAGGTTTTTCTTTACTTGTTCATTTGCTTTATGGGCTGCCTGCAGTTCAGTACTGTGGTTTGCCTGCCATCCAGAAACCCTCTTATTTACATTTAGGGGATTGCCAGGTCCGCAGTGAACCCCACAATCTGTTTGTGTACAAACAGATTTTGTTCTGTTCTTGCATTATTTTTACAGCTACCATCTATATAAGCATTTGGAGGTATGCTCTTGGCCCCTGCCTGAAGCCCATCCCTATCATTCCCAGGAGTTCATGTCATCCATTTTCAATAGGATCTCTCAGCATTGTCCTGGGTATCCAGCTAGGAGGTCTCTCCCTTTGCCCATTTTAAAATTATATTATTTGTCATTTCATTGTTGAATTGTAGGAATTCTTTATGAATTCTGCATAGAAATCCTTTATCAGATATATGATTTGCAGATATTTTCTCCCATTCTGTGTGTGGCCTTTTTACTTTTTTTTTTTATAGTATCCTTTGAAGCACAAATTAAAAAAAAATTTTTAAGAATATTCAGATTACATAAATCTTACATAAAAATGTAGGAGGTTCCCATAAGCCCCACTCCCTACCCCTCCCACACATACTTCCCCACATTAACAACATCCTTCATTAGTGTGGTATATTTATTAAAATTGATGAACACATATTGGAGTGTTGCCACTAAGTATAGATTATAGTTTACATTATAGTTTAAACTCTCTCCTGCACAATTCTGTAAGTTAAGACAAGATATATAATGACCTGTGTCTGTCACTGCAGTGTCATTCAGGAAAATTCCAATCTCCCAAAAAGGGCCCATATTACACCTATTTTTCCCTCTCCTTCCCCCTCAGAACCTCTGGAGGCTCCTACCTCCACATTCATGATAAAAGTTCTTCCATTGCTAGAATAATAAGTCTATAGTAGAATAACAGTAAGTCTACTTTAGTCCATTATTCATTCCCCAATCCTGAGAATTCTGGGATGGTGATGACCACTCTATCTCTAATTGAGAGGGGTCTTAGATCCCATAGGGCTGATGAATGGGACTATCTTGCTTGCAGTTACAGACTCTCTCAGTTCCTTGGGATGGTTGTTGTCCGTCATCATTTCCTTGTTAATTGTCCTGGGTGGGTCCAATGAACTGGAGAGTAGGTGTTTAACTTGAGATTCAGGGCCCAAAGATTTGAGTCTCTTGGACATAAACCTATCAATTCTAGTACTAGCTATAGGTTCAAATAGAAGGGGCAGAAGAGCCATGTGTAGGGAAAAACCACAACTGAGTCTAATTCTGTCACACTGGGGAGCATAAATTCCAAAGTAAGGCCCACAGGTCGGGTGCCAAACTCCTTAGCTGTCTGCCATTCCTATAGTGTCGATGTCTCCAGAGTCCTCAGTAGCCCTGCTATTTGAAGCAATATTTACTGTGGCAGTCGATGGGATCCTACTGAGAAGTGTATAAGCCTAACTTCTGGGATGACCTTCTGTCTCACTTTGTAGTCTTTTAGCCATATAAACTCATTTGTCTTTGCCCTTTACCCCTTTTGGTCAAGGTCTTTTTCAGTCGCATTACTAGTTGGTGCTTGGTAGTAATCCCTTGGTGCCAGGGAGGCTCATCCTGGGAGTCATGTCCCATGCTGGGGGGAAGGTAATGCATTTATATGCTGAGTTTTTTGCTTAGAGGCCATGTTTGAGCAACAAGGAGGCTCTCAGGAGGTAACTCTTAAGTAACCTATAATACTAGACTAAGTTTCAGTTTCAAAAGAAAAGGCTAATAAGTACAGTCATCAATATCAAGGGCCCATCAAAGGCCCATTCTCCTTCACTAGTCACTGCCCCTATACGCGGGGGAGTCTTGCTGTCCCATTAGAGAATGGCAGAACTCCCCAGGATGGGAATTGGATATTCTTTCAGTTATTGTGTGAATCTCCACCCACTGTGACAATGCCCCATGAACACTTGAACTTGTTCATATGCCTTATAGGTTTGCCCCAGGTGAATCTCCTCCCATGCATCACCTATCACTGATGCTCAGTGATCTTCCCCTGCCACAATTGTAACCCTTCTGTGATCCAAAACTTCTTCAAAAATGAAGCCAACAAAATAACCAAATAAAATTAATAAGAAAATGATATAATAATGATAGTTTTAAAAATGAAAAATAAAATACAAAAATTTAAAAAGAATTTGAAATCATAAAAGGAATAATAAAAAGAAATTTGAAAATTTTGGCATTATGTTTTTCACTATTGTAAGATCTGTTGGCTTGTATGTACAGTGACGTTTTCTTCCATATATTCTCCCAGTGTCTTATTTTTTCATTTTATCTTCAAAGAAACTTTAGGTTACAGAAAAGTCACATACAGAATATAGGGGATTCCCATATACCCAACATCCTCCCCCTTTTCCCCTTTCCCCTATTAATAACATTTTGCATGAGGTTGGTACATTTGTTATAATTGATGTACAAATATTGAAGCATTGCTACTAAACATGGTCAATTATTTACATTATGGTTTATGTTTTGATACACACACTTTTATAAATTTTGACGAAATTTAACATGGCCTGTATTCATCATTGCAAGATCATGTAGAACAAGTCTAGTGTCCCCAAATGCCCTGTTCCATCTATTCTGTTCCTCCCTCCCGTCTGGACCCACGGTAACCACCAAGCTTCACTCCTTGAAGAACAAGATTCATAGTTACTTGCAACAACATTGAGGGCTTGACATACTGGCCTGTCTTCCCCTATTTTTGATGAAGTGCATGTGTCTATCTTTTACTTTTGTTGCTTATGCTTTTGGTGTCATATCTAAGAAACTGTTGCCTAATTCAAGAGGTTTATAGTTTTACATTTAGATCTATGGTCTGTTTTGAGTTAATTTTTGTATATGGTGTGAGGGTACATGGTCTGACTTCATTCTTTTACATGTGTGTATCCAGTTTTCTCAGCACTATTTGTTAGAAAGACTTTTCTTTCCCCATTGAAATGGTCTTAGTACCCATGTTGAAAATAAATCTACCATAAATATGTGGGTTTATTTCTGAATTTTCAATTTTTATTCATTTTATTTTTATGTCTTTCCATATGCCAGTCCCATCTTGTCTTGATTACTGTAGCTTTATAGTAGAGTTTGAAATCTGGAAGTGTGAGTTCTCCAACTTTCTTTTTTTTTCAAGATTGGTTATTCAGGGTCCCTTGTATTTGCACATGAATTTGGGACCAGCTTTCAATTTCTGGAAGGAAACCAGATGGGATTTTGATAAGATTTGCATTAAATTTGTAGAAAAATTTTGGGATTTCTCCTAATTTTGTTCCATTTTTCTGTTTTTCTAATTTGATATTTCTGTGTATTTTTGTTTGATATCATTTTTTAATATGTCTTTCTGACAAATTGTGCCCTCTAAGGCCCATAACATAAAACAGGTATATAGGCTTAACTTTGTGAGGCAAAGGAAACAGTTTTCTCATTGGTGGTTTGACAATTCACTTGAAAAGTTTTTGCTCCTTATATACAGATGTAGCACACATACATTGTGGAAAGTTTTAGAAAATGCAGAAATACCGAAAAGCAGAAAGAAGACAAAAGCCTATAATCTCACTCACTATTCAGAGTTAATAACCCTTCTAGTTTTTTCATGTATTCACACACAAATGCATATATTATGTATGCATTATATGCATGTATATTAAAATGGAGGCTTGTAAATATTCCTTTTCCCATTTAACCATATTTAGAGAACGTGTTTTCATCTCACTAAAAACTTCTGTTATTTTTAATGCTATCTTATCTCATTGTGAGATACATAATTTAAACTTCTCTGGGGCTTATGTTTGGTTACAATTTTTCCAAGTTGTAAGGTCCATAATGAAAGTTTTTATAGTTAAATCTTTGCACAGATTCTTCACTATTTTCTAAGGCAAATTCCTGTAAGTACAATTGTTGACTCTAAAGGATGGATGTTTTTAAGTCTTCCTTTTCTTTTTTTTTAACTAAAGCATATTCATATTTTTTTCATTATTTAAAGAATACTTGATTAGTTTCTGTAATTAAGTGTATGTATATTTGATAATCGTTTCCGTTAAAATCTAAACGAAAGCTCATAAACAAGTATTTGTATTAGTCAAACCTACTATTGAATTCATTTTAGAACCTTAGACAAAAAAAATCACTTGCTAGGAAATTTTGTGGTTGTTTTATTTATTTTTGTGTCAGTTTATAACTAAGTGAACTCAGGGTTTGGATACTTGTTTTGAATTCATGAATTGATAGATGAGGCTAAAAACTAGGTTCCTAATCAACATTCATGCAGTATGAAACTTACTGAGCTATATGCCAAGTAGTATACTCGGCACTGGGGCCTACAATGGTAAACAAGATAAGACATAGTCCCTGGAGTCTGCTAGTTGGTAAAATTGGACAGAAAAAGGAATAAACTTCTTACTAACAACAACAAAAAAAAGGATTAAAAAATCAGGTGACTTGTTTTCTTCTTAATGATTTCCTTTGTGGGGTGATTTTAAAATATCCTTTTCTTTTCTCTTCAGGTTGCTATGGAAATATAAGACCACATAAAAGGAAGTCCATTCTAATAATTCTGATACCTGAGATGTAACTAGGCTAAAGAGTGGAAAAGGAAAAATTCTAGTGCCAACCTTAATTACAATGGCTACTGATTCTGCGGAGCCAGCTAGCACAGATGATTCTGAGAAACCTGATGGAGTTTCATTGGAAAACAGAGTCCTTCAGGTTGCTATGACTTTAACAGTGGAAGCTAAACATAAGGCAAGAAACAGTACCTTCTCTGCTTCTGGTGAAACTGTGGAGAAGAAGAGATTTTTCCGAAAGAGTGTTGAGATGATGGAATCTGACAAAGTTTCTGAATCTTCTCCCAAAGATGAGAGAGTAAAGGCTGCAACAAATATTCTAAGAGTAGATAAACTTCCTACAAATGTACTGAGAGGTGGAAAAGAAGTTAAGTATGAACAGTGTTCAAAGGCAATTTCAGAATCCTCAAAAGATTGTTTCAAAGAAAAAAATGAAAAGGAAATGGAAGAAGAAGCAGAAATGAAAGCCGTAGCTACTTCTCCTAGTGGCAGGTTCCTGAAATTTGACATAGAGCTGGGAAGAGGAGCATTTAAAACAGTATATAAAGGATTGGACACTGAAACATGGGTTGAGGTTGCTTGGTGTGAACTGCAGGTGAGTATATAATCTTGGTCTTAATAAATTCCAGTTTTAGCTGGCATAACCTTTTGAGTGATCCAGGATTAAAATGGAGGGTTTATCCCATCCCCCCAAATGATGCTCTTTTTCTAGATCTTTGTTGGCATTAATGCCAATCTTTTATTTCTCCTGTTATTTTCTCCTCTGTTTTAAAGGAATAAAAATCCATCATGGTTCTTTTGGGAAAGTGATCTTAATTTATTTAACTTAGGAACTACCTGAAACTATTGTTAACTTCTTGTTTTGAAAGATTTTAGTAATTTTTTTTTAGTAAATGCCCTTATGGGTTGCTTGTTTTACTAATACAATAATAGGGATATAGTCAGTATTTGTTTTACCTTTTCTCTTTTTTTTTCAACAAAATTGTTTGGGTTCATGTAATTTTTTTTCAGAGCAGGAAAGGTTATTTCTTGATTGTCTGGAGGATCTCTATTGATATGAACTCCCTATGCCTTTGAGTTTGCCTCCAAGATGATCTCTGGAAGAAATAATCACCAGAATCTACTGAGGTTAGTCAACTGGAATGTATTTGGAAAGGAGAAATGAAAGTAACAGGAGAAAGGTTAAATTTCTTAGCTATTTGGTTCCATAGTAAATGTTTATATAGTATTTTATTAAAATAATGAAATACTAAGTGGGGACAGAATGTCATAGAAGGTGTTATAATAAGAATAATTTCAGACAGATATAGGTCAAATACAAGGAAAACTTTTGTGACCTCAATCAGTTCATGAGAAATGGTCAGTGTTCACATGAGATGCTTAAAATTAAAATAGAAGAATGATATATCAAAGTACAGGTTTGTTTTTCTTTTGTTGTTGTGTTTTTATTGTCTTTCTGTTTTAGGAGGTACCAGGGAGTGAACCCAGGACCTCATACATGGGAAGCAGGTGCTCAATTACTGAGCTACATCCACTTCCCAATGAGAGTTGGTTTTTTGTGTGTTTGGTTTTTTTTTTAGGAGGTACTGGGGATCGAACCCTGGACCTCATACATGGGAAGAAGGTGCTCAACTACTTGAGCTACATCTACTCCCTGTTATTGTCATTTTAAAAGAACTAGAAGGGACCTTAGAATAGAGGTAAAAACTGGGGCCCAGAGAGTTATAGTAAATTTGGTGTGTTAGCTGCTAAACCTTGTTCTAAGATATTCTATTGTTCTATGCTCCACTAGCCACTGTTATGGATCATTTACGACCTCCTAAGTGCTTCACTTAAACTCCTGTGTTTAATGCTCATAACAGTCCTGTGAGAATTTGATGCTCTTTTTATCATCACCATTTCACTAATGGGAAAAGCAAAGCCCAGGGAGGGCAAGTGATTTGCCCATGATCACACAGCTGGTGGGTGACAGGAGCTAGAATCAAATCTAGACATTATGCCTCCCAAGCCTGTGCTCTTGATCACAGAGTGCTGTGCTTTCCTCGTTGGAAAGAGCAGGCACTCAAGTTAGAATACCAGAGTTCAAATTGTGGTCCTTTTCCTTAGTAGTTATGCCACGTTGGACTAGTTATTTAACCGCTCTGAGTCTCAGTTTACTCACGTATGAAATGAGACTCATACTTAGCTATGGAAGGTTGCTGTGGAAATTCCTAATTAATCCAGGTATGCCCTTGAGTCATGTTGGTTCTGATTGTTTCTTTTCTACCTTAACATCCTACCTCTGTCCTCCTTTCCTTGTATTCTACTGCCTCCCACTTGATGTAGCATTAAACTCAGCAGCTAATGTGGTCTTGTTTCTGTCGTTTCAAATTCCATTGGTCTCTTGTGTGTGTGGGTATGCATGTTTATTTTTTAATTATTATTTTTTATAGATTTATTTATTTCTCCTCTGCCACTCATTCTTTGTGCTTGCTGTCTGCTCTCTGTGCCTGTTCATCGTGTGTTCGTCTTCGTTTAGGAGGCACTGGGACCTCCCATGGGGGAGGTGCCCAGTCACTTGAGCAACCATTGTTCCCTGTTTGTTGGCCTCTCATTGTGTTTTCCTCCTTGTGTGTCTTCTTTGCATCATCTTATTGCATCAGGTCACTGCAGCCCATCATGTCAGCTTGTCTTGCTTGTTGTCTTTAGGAGGCACTGGGAACCAAAACTGGGATCTCCCATGTGGTATTCAGGAAATCAACTGCTTGATCCACATCTGCTTCCCTGTGTGTTTTTTTTTTAAGATTTATTTATTCCCATCACTCACCTGTTGTCTGCTCTCTGTGTCCATTCACAGTGCATTCTTCTGTGTCTGCTTGTCTCTCTTTTAGGCGGCACTGGGAACCGATCCTGGGACCTTCCAGAGTGGGAGAGAGGTGCTCAATCTCTTGTGCCACCTCAGCTCCCTGGTCTGCTGCATCTCTTATTGTGTCTCCTCTGTGTCTTTTTTTGTTGCATCATCTTGCTGCACTAGCTTTCTGCTCTGGCCAGCTTGCTATGCAGGCCAGCACTCTGCTCGAGCCAGCTTGCCTGTGGGCCAGCACTCTGCTTAGGCCAGCTCTCCGCTTGGGCCGGCTCACTGCATGGGTCAGCTTGCCTTCACCAGGAGGCCCTGGGAAACAAACCTTGGACCACCAGATGGTAGATGGGAGCCCCAATCTCTTGAGCCACATCTGCTTCCCCCTGCATGTTTATAATAGCATGACTTCCCCCCTTCTGAATTTGCTGTAGGTTGCTGCTATTCAATTAGATTGAAATTCAGTGTAGGTCCCCGCGTTTCTAGGAAGCTTTTTATTGAACACCATGGTTTCCAGACTTTACTGTCTGTACGAGTCAGTGTTTGCTTCCTTTGCAGATTCCTGGGCCTTTTGTCAGAGACTCTGATTCAGTAAGTCTGGGTGGGGTGCAAGGCTTTGCAATTTGAACAAGTTTTCTAAGTGGTTCTAATGTAAGAAGTTCCTTGACCACTCTCTTGAAAGCAAGTTAATGGTCAGGCCATTGTAATAGTCTTTGAAAGGTGTGTGCATATGTGGGGTTTTCTTGGTTGTCATCTCATCCTTTGTACTCTTTAAGAATTTTATAAGATATATGTCATAGTAGAAATATTAGGCAATACAGATAAGCAAACATCAAATTCACCCTTGTTTTATGTGTGTTTCTGTTTAATGACACCTCATTTTAATATATGTTGTTGCTTAATTAACATTGAACTCATGGCCAACAACACTATAGCTCATGCCTAAATAAAACTTACCTAACACATGTGTGTGTATTTTCTCTGTAAGGCACATCACAGCCTTTTTGCACTTGGGAAGCAAACATACAAAATCAAAGAAATTATACTACTTTGAGGACAATGTTTTAAACAGTTTACTATATCTTTCTGGACTTTTCTTTTGCATGAATGTATATATGAAAGTTTGTATGTCCCCCCCCCAAATGATATCATACTATAAAGTTTTGTAATGTTTTTCCATTTATCATGAACATCTTTTCATTATCATTAATTGTACATTTTAACAATTTTTAATATATGCCTAGTATTTCATTGTAAGTTTATCTTATAACTTATTTAACATGTCCTCTATGGTTGGACATTTAGATTTTTCTCCAAAATTTCACTATTATAGGTATGGCTGTAATGAACAACCCTTGTATATATATTGAAAATTACATAAATTTTAATTTTACCTCTGCACTGTGACATCGGTAAGACTCATCTTTTAGTGCACATGGGGGAGATAATTTCCATACACTTGGTAGTAGAGTACATAGTAAAGATATATCAAGTATTTTGCAAATTATGCACTCTAGCTATGATTTGGGAATCTCTCATGTCCAGCAAACATTATAAATATATAAGATATATTTTAATTTATAAAGAGATCAAGTGCAATTTTCTAATCTGAAAGGAATGTAAGAATTAGTGGACTCATTTGATAAGTTTTGCATATTGCCTCATCCTCTGGAATTAAGAAAAACTAGGTTATTTAGATTCCCAGAAGCATAAGGGACATCATCTTTTAAATACTTTACTGAATACTATGCAATCTGTAATTTATAATTTCTCTTTTTCCTTCCATAAAGCCTTCTTTATCATATAACTAAACAACTTTATAGAAAAAATCCCAGTGAGCAGTATTTATATTATTTAGATTATCTCCAATCTTTATTTATATACACGTATATAGTTTGTTCTCATTATTCACAGTATAATTATGTTCTAAAAAGGTATGCCAACAATTAATTGGTGAATACTGAACCATTGCTCCTAGGGGAAATCCATGGTTAGCTTCCTGTAAGCCTCTGGTCACAGCATTAACCCATCAATATATAACCGGTTTTATGTGTGTTTCTATTTAATGATACCTCATTTTAATATAAGTTGTTGCTTAATTAACATTGATCTTATGGCCAACAGAACTATAATTCATGCCTGAATGAAGCTGATCTAACACATGTATTTTTTCCATAAGGCACATCACAACCTTCTTTCACTTAGGAACACTAAACAGCCCTTCAGTGCTATACTTGGGGACCATTTTAAAGAGCAAAATTATCAACAAAAAGCACCAAAAATGTGAAAAATGTGGTGCTTAAATATACCATGAAAAGCCCACTCATTTGCAGTATGAGAGCTGAAGCAAGTAGGCAGAGTGCCACCTTGTTCATCCTCAGCTGGGAATGTGTTCATTGGGTGATTCAAATTTTTCACAGCTCTGCACATGTCTGCAAATGACTGTGAAAGTGACACAAGTATTTATTTGAAGGTTACAAATAAAGTTTAGTGAGTAGGTGAATTCACAAATATAGAATCTGTGAATAGTGAGGATTGACTATGTATGTATATATATATACACACACACACACAATTATTACTGATATATCCATACTTTCGTTTTCTTATAAACTTAATATATGTTTTTTTATTGACAGCATTAGAATATATGAACTATATTATATTGCACTTATACCACCTCTTGTTTAATCCTCTCCTGAAATTAGGCAGTTCTTTTCATTTTTTAATTTTATTTTTATAGTTTTGATTTGAAATTCACAGTTAACAAGAAGTTTTAATACCCTCTTCCTTTTGATGGCATGTCCACCCCCATTTTGTGGATGGTCGAGCCTTATTTAACAAATCTTAAAAGCCCCACATCCATTCATTTAGAATAGAATGACCTCACGGCAGTGCAAAGAGCCAGGAAAGATGGATTTTATTGTTGATGTTTGGTTTCCGGAATGTTAAACAAACCAGCATACCTTATGATATAGGTCAGATTTAGGATTTGACCATAAACACCTACATTTCACCAGTTTGTCATATTTGTTTTATAGACTTTGACTTTTGTTTTAAACTAGGCAAATCACTGTGAATGAAAGTTATCAGTCATAAGTGCTTGTTAGAGGACTGTTTATGTTAGTTCATGATGTTGAAAGACCTGGTCGGGTATTAACTGAAAAGTTCTGTTTAGTAACACTCAGGAATTTGTAATAATTTCCTGCTCTACTAACAACTTGAGAATCAATAGCATTCTCCTTCTACACTTGGAAACATGACCACTAGGACATTTATCATTTGTTTTCTTTTTCTTTTTTTTGTATAAAACATTTAATTTATTTTTCTTCTTTTGGGAATTTGATGTATCACCATTGTATTACAACTGAGCCGTTAATCTTGTAGCCTCATCAACATTAACTGGCTTGTTTTTACCATGCTGCTGAGAAATTGGCTGTTTCTGCAGAGGTTCAAGGGAAAGGACTTTTGAGGAAGATGAAAGTTCCTTTTGTATATCTATAAAAGCTTTATTTACTCCATTAACTTTTTCATCATGCACTATGTTTATCTTCTTAAAATTTGTAATAACTGGGCTTGCTTTGCTTTTAGTCTTAAAGTGTTTTTGGTTGATTATATGAAGTACATTCCTGGACTTCTGCCCCCTTAATTTGTTCTTGGCCATTTTCTCTGATATCCACGTACAGCTACTCAAGCCCCAAGTCATCATTTGTTTTCTTGATGGAACTTAGTTTTCATGTAATGGGGCTATTTTTCTAAAGAAGGAACATCATAGATTTCTGAAAATTTTTGTTCTTTGTTTCAAAAATTTATTTGAATGTGCTTATATTAATATCTAGCATAAATTTCACTGTGGAGTCAGGTATGTGATTCTTATACAGATAGTTAAATGGGCTTCCATTAAATAGCAGGGAGACAACTATCAACTCTAGCTATAATGTCTGAACTGAAGCAAAATTAACAATGAAAAGAAAGCTACCCCTCCCCCCAAAACAAGATACCATAGACTAGCAGATTGACATGTTAATTGAGGATTCTGATACCCTTTCCTTATAATAGTGAATATGTTCAAAGTGATGTAGTGAAATTCACAGCTTAAAAATCGACACTTAACTTATACATCTGATGCATCTGCCAACATTGTGGAGAAACTTGCTTCCATTTTATTTTCATTCATCATCTAAAAACACTTTGGGGAAAAAAATAGTTCTGGATATCAGCCCTACATATAATTGTGAAGGTAGAATTAGAAAAGAATGTGAAAACAGATGAATTTCCAATAAAGGAAAAAGTAATGTCTTTTTTTTATAAAGAGATACTGGAATTTCTGTTTGTGAGTAAATATTATTATTATTATTTTTTAAAATTTTATTTATTTCTCTCCCTTTCCCCCCTGCTGTCTGCTCCCTGTGTCGATTCGCTGTGTGTTCTTCTGTGTCTGCTTGCGTTATCCGGCGGCACTGGGAAATGGCATCTCTTTTTTGTTGTGTCATCTTGCTGTGTCAGCTCTCCCTGTGTGCGGCACTGCTCCTGGGCGGGCTGTACTTTTTTCACACAGGGTGGCTCTCCTTGTGGGGCGCACTCCTTGTGCATGGGGCACCCCTCCATGGGAGTGTTTCTGTGTGGCACGGCACTCCTTGCACACGGCAGCACTGTGCGTGGGCCAGCTCGCCACATGGATCAGGAGGCCCTGGGGATCGAACCCTGGACCTTCCATATGGTAGACAGATGCTCTATCAGTTGAGCCATGTCTGCTTCCTTGAGTAAATATTATTCAGAGTATTCACTGTGGGAAACATTTCTTTCTCTTAAAATAATGTTGTTATGATCCTCTTGGCAATGTTTCCAGATTCTGTTTGAGCCCACAAGAAAATGATTCATTACATTATAGACACACCCCAAAGAGTATTATTCAGCTTGATTTCCTATTGGTTTCATGAGATTTAGTCCTAAAAGTAGAATACACACATGGGAAAGGAGTGACTATGTGAAGGTAGGGATAAAGCGTGCTTAATATATATGTTCTAGTCTCTTTGTTTAAAAACCAATCATATAATTTCATTAAGTATAAACCAAATATAAATATTTTTATAAAGTGACAAAAGTTGGGAGTTGTAGGAGACAGCCTTGGTCTGGGGGTAGCATCAATTTTCTCAGATCAATGAGATAGTTTTGAAGCAACTATTGGCTTGATAGATAAAAAAACAAATTGATACATGTGGTAGGCTGAATAATGGTCCCCAAAGATGTCAACATCCTCATTTCTGGAACCTGTGAGTATGTTATTTTCCATGACAAAAAGTAATTGCAGATGGAAGAAATTATATCATTGATATGGAGGCAGTGGTCCCCCATAGGTTCTGAGTGCAGGGAGAGGGAAAAATAGGTATAATATAGGGGCATTTTCAGGATTTAGGAATTGTCCTGAATGACATTATAGTGACAGATGCAGTAAATTCTGTAACTTGCCATAATCTACAGAATTGGGTGGGAGATAGTATAAATTACAATGTAAAGTTTAATCTGTGATTACTGGCTATACTCCAAAATGTATTCATCCTTTGCAATGAATGTACCTCGCTAATGAAGGGTGTAGTCAATGTGGGAAAATGGGGGAGATGTGGGGAGTGTGGCATATGGGAATCCCCTATATTTTTATATAACATTTATGTAATCTAAATATCTTAAAAAAATAATAAATGCATTACCTTCCCCCCAGCATGGGACATAACTCCTGGGGATGAGCCTCCCTGGCACCAAGGTATTACTACCAAGCACCAACTAGCAGTGCAACTGGAAAAAGACCTTGACCAAAAGGGGGAAAGGGTAAAGACAAATGAGTTTATATGTCTAAGAGACTTCACAGTGAGTTGGGAGGTCATTTCAGAGGTTACACTTAGGCATGTCTAAGCAGGAACTCATAGACTTCCAAAGTAAATATTACCTCAAATCATGGGGCTCCTGAGGGCTCTGGAGACGTCCAGACACTATAGGCAGGGCAGATAGCTCAGGAGTTTGGCACCCTGCCAGTGGGCCCTACTTTGGAATTTACACTCCCCAGTGTGATAGAGTCAGACTCAGTTGTATTTTCCCTACACATGGCTTTGCTGCCCCTCTATTTGATCCTATGGTTAGTACTAGAGTTGATAGTTGTATGTCCAAGAGAATTAAATCTTTGGACTGTCTATGTGCCAGTTGTGCCCTGAATTTCAACAGGCTTGCAATACCTACTCTTTCATTGGATTCACCCAGGACAACTAACAAGGAGAAGATGACTGACAATGACCATCTCAAGGAACAGAGAGAGTCTGCAACTGTAAGGAAGAGAGTCTCACCCATCTACTCCATGGGACATAGGCCACCTCTCAATTACAGGTGGAGTGAGCATCACCATCCCAGAATCCTCAGGATTGGGGAATGGATGATAGACTAGAGTAGACTTACAGTTGTTCTACTGTAGACTTGTTGTGATCCTAGCAATGGAAGAACTTTTATCATGGATGTGGAGGCAGCGGACACTGGAGGTTCTGAAGGGAGGGAGAGGGAAAAATATGTATAATTTTGGGGCATTTTGGGGACTTGGGAATTGTCCTGAAGGACATTTCAATAACAGACACAGGCCATTGTATGTCATGTAATAACTTACAAAAATGAGTGGGAGAGAGTGTAAACTATAATGTAAACTGTAATCATTGCCTAGTGTCAATGCTCCAAGATGTGTTCATCAATCGTGACAAAGGTACTACACTAATGATGGGTGTTGCTGTTGTGGAAAAATGTGGGAGGGCTAGGGAATGGAACATATGGGAATCCCCTATATTTTTTTGTGTAACATTTATGTAATCTTAAGTTTCTTTCAAAAAATAAAAATAAAAAATTATTTAAAAAAAAGTAATTGCAAATGTGATTATGTTAAAGATCTTGAAACATGGAGTTTATCCTAAAAAAAACATAATTACAGATGTGATTATTTTAAAGATCTTGAAACAGGGAGATTATCCTAGATTAATCTTGGTAGGTATTTATAAGGAGGCAGGATGGTCATAGTCAGGGAAGGAGATTTCACAATGGAAGCAGAGATCAGAGTAATGCGATTGCTGAAAGAGGGCCATGAGCCAAAAAATATAGGCAGCCTCTGGAAGCTAGAAGAGGTAAGGAAACGGATTCATCCTTAGCGCCGCCAGATGGAATGCAGCCTTGCCAACACCTTGATTTTAGCCTGGTGAGACCCATTTTGGTTTTCTGTGTTCCACAATTCTAAGATAATAAATTTGTATTGTTTTTTAAGCCACTGACTTGTAATTTGCTACACTGCAGCAATAGGAAATGGATACAGTATGCTACAGCTGTCATTCATTTGTTTATTCATTTGACAAATAAATATTCACTACCTATAATGTGCCAGAACTGTACTAAGTGCTAGGAGTATAATGGGGAGCAAAAGCAGGCACAGGTCAGTTTTCATAAGCTTGCAGTAGAGGAGCTATAGTCAGTAGGAAGAAGGCTTGAAAATAGGAGTCAGTAAAAAGATGAAAAGTCTGTTAATGTTAAATATTGGTTTGTTTGAGGGAAACAGTTGGGTTAGGAGCAGGGGCAACAGGGATACCACTTGTTTACTACATAGTTTTCTTTTTTTTAACTTTTATTTTGAGATAATTTTCCACTTACAGAAGAGTTGCAAAGACAGTACAGATTTCTGAGGGCCCTTCACTTAGCTTCCCCTAATATTATCTTAACCAGAGAACATTTATCAAAACTAAGAAATAAACATTGGTACAATGCTATTAAGTAAAGTATGGAACTTATTCCTATTTCAGCAGCTTTTCCAATGATACCCTTTTTTTCCCCCCAAGATTTATTTATTTACTCCTCCTCCCCCCCCCTCCCCCCGCCACTTGAGCTTGCTGTCTCCTCTCTGTGTCCACTCACTGCGTGTTCTTCTGTGTCTGCTTGTGTTCTCGTCTTTCTCTTTTAGGAGGCATGGGGAACTGATCCCGGGAACTTCCAACATGGGAGAGAGGCGCTCAAGATTTCTTGAGCCTCCTCAGCTCCCCAGATTGTTGTGCCTCTCATTGTCTTTCCTTTGTATCTCTTTGTTGTTGTGTCATCTTGTTGTATCAGCTCTCCCATGCCGCCCAGCTCTCTGTGTGGGCCAGCGTGCCTTCACAAGGAGGCCCTAGGAACCGAACACAGGACCTCCCATATGGTAGACAGGAACCAAATCTCTTGAGCTACATCCACTTCCCTGATACCCTTTTTCTATTCTAGGATCCCATGTAGGATCCTGTATTGCATTTAGTTGTTAGGTCTCCTTAACTTCCTCCAATTTATGATAGTTCCTCAATCTTCCTTTGTTTTTCATGACATTCTATTTTGTAGAAAGTCCCTCAGTTTGTGTTCACCTGATGTTTTCTCATGATTTGAGTTAGGCTATGTATTTTTGTTAATACTATCATAAAATTGATGCACTCTTCTCAGTGCATCATAGCAGGAGTATATGATGCTGACACATATTACTGGTGATGATAACCTTGATCACTTGGTTAAGGTGGTGTCTATAAAGTTTTCTCTACTGTAAAATTGCTTTGTGATTAATAAGTATCTTAGTTAGATATGTTGAGACTATGCACGTATTCTATTTTGCTCAAACTATTGCCCACTGATTTTGGCACTCATTTGTTGCCTTGCCTGTAATAATTATTACAGTGGTGTTCTAATGGTAGTTTCTATTTGTCACATACATTTTACATGATTTAAGAATTCCCTTCCTATTAATTATTTGAACAGATTATTCTTTTATGTTTTTAACCATTTTAGAACAAATGATTTCTTAAATGGACCCTGTTAAAAATAATATTCTTAACATTAACCTGCTGAAGCTCAAGGGATACCAGTTAGTGGTGTTTTTTTTTTTAAAGATTTATTTGTTTATTTCTCTTCCCTTCCCTCCCCCACCCCGGTTGTCTGTTCTCTGTGTCTGTTTGCTGCGTGTTCTTCTTTGTCCACTTCTGTTGTTGTCAGTGGCATGGGAATCTGTGTTTCTTTTTGTTGCATCATCTTGTTGTGTCAGTATTCTGTGTGTGCGGCGGCACCATTCCTGGGCAGGCTGCACTTTCTTTCGCGCTGGGCGGCTCTCCTTATGGGGCGCACTCCTTGTGCGTGGGGCTCCCCTATGCAGGGGACACCCCTGCATGGCACGGCACTCCTTGTGTGCATCAGCTCTGTGCATGGGCCAGCTGCACACAGGTCAAGGAGGCCTGGGGTTGAACTGCGGACCTCCCATGTGGTAGACGGATGCCCTAACCACTGGGCCAAGTCCGCTGCCCCCCAGTTAGTGGTGTTAATGAAGGACAATCCTTGTTGTGGGGGCCTCTGAGGAACAGTTTTATGATTGGGTTGCTGTGGTTCAAATTGCACAGAAGGGGGAAAATGACTTATGCTGACTCAAATTGAGGAATATAGCTGTTAGGCCAGATCCTCTAGTTGATCTGTAGGCTAGATACATGGGAAGCTAAATTATAATCAGAAGCTGGTTTGGTGAATACATGTGCTCCTGCCAAGGCAATAGACTAACCAAAGAACTTGATGCTCAGGTCCTGACAAGATGAGGACGTGCTCTTTGTTTGACAATACTGGAGATAAGTGAACTTGTTTTTCTATATGGTTGGTCTACTCTCTGTGTCCTTTTGCTGTGTGTTCTTCTGTGTCTGCTTGTCTTCTCTCTAGGTGGCACAAGGAACAGATCCTGGGACCTTCCAGAGTAGGAGAGAGGTGCTTAATCACTTGCGCTACCTCAGCTCCCTGACTTGCTGCATCTCTTACTGTCTCTTCTCTGTGTCTCTTTTTGTTGCTTCATCTTGCTGTGCCAACACATCTGCGTGGGCCAGCTCTCTGCTTGGGCCAGCTTGCCTTCACTAGGAGTCCCTGGGAATTGAACCCTGGACCTCCCACATCTGCTTCCCTAGAAGAGACTTAATGCAAGGGAAAATATAACAGTTTAATCCTTTTAGTTTTAGACCAGTAAGCAAAACCTAGGCATTGGAGGAGGAGGATTACAGTGGCTGGGGAATGGGCAGTTCAGAGGTGACTAAGTCTTCTACATGTCTCATCTATGGGGTATGATAGAGAGAGGGGAAATCTTATTATTTAAAATGTTTTATGTATCTACCCATATCCATCTACCCACCTATATATCCATCTATTTGTTTTTGGTGGGTAGGGAATAGAGGCAGTAGGGAGAACGAATTGATAATTTGCTTTCTTGTAACAGAGAAACAGGTTTGATTTTGAGTGTCAGAAGAGGGAAGCTAACCACTAGTTAAAAGAAAAAACAACAGGTTAATAAGAAGAAAGAAAACAAAGTAAAAAATAAAAAGCAGGGAAGCGGACTTGGCCCAGTGGTTAGGGCGTCCGTCTACCACATGGGAGGTCCGTAGTTCAAACCCCGGGCCTCCTTGACCCGTGTGAAGCTGACCCACGTGCAGTGCTGATGCGCGCAAGGAGTGCTGTGCCACGCAGGGGTGTCCCCCGCATAGGGGAGCCCCACACGCAAGGAGAGCGCCCTGTAAGGACAGCCCCCAGCGTGAAAGAAAGTGCAGCCTGCCCAGGAATGATGCTGCACACATGGAGAGCTGACACAACAAGATGACGCAACAAAAAAAGAAAACACAGATTCCCGTGCTGCAGACAACAACAGAAGCGGACAAAGAAGAACATGCAGCAAATAGACACAGAGAACAGACAACTGGGGCGCGGGGAGGGGAGGGGAGAGAAATAAATAAATCTTTTAAAAAAAGCATAAAATAAGGCAGAAAGATTAAAATTAATATATTTTTTGCTACACTAAATGTAGATTCATTGCCTTTGCCTATTAAAAAACTGAGACTATCAATCAGATGGGGTTAAAAGACAAAATCCACATGTGTTGTGTACTAAAAACATAATTAAAACCGTAATAAAGGTTTAAATAAAGGTACAGGCAAACAGGACTTTGGCCCAGTGGTTAGGGCGTCCGTCTACCATATGGGAGGTCCGCGGTTCAAACCCCGGGCCTCCTTGACCCGTGTGGAGCTGGCCATGCGCAGTGCTGATGCGCGCAAGGAGTGCCGTGCCACGCAAGCGTGTCCCCCGCGTGGGGGAGCCCCACGCGCAAGGAGTGCGCCCGTGAGGAGAGCCGCCCAGCGTGAAAAGAAAGAGCAGCCTGCCCAGGAATGGCGCCGCCCACACTTCCCGTGCCGCTGACGACAACAGAAGCGGACAAAGAAACAAGACGCAGCAAATAGACACCAAGAACAGACAACCAGGGGAGGGGGGGAAATTAAAATAAATAAATAAATCTTTAAAAAAAAAAAAAAAAAAAAAAAGGTACAGGCAAACAAAGAAAACAGTAGTGGCAATGATAATATCCATCAGAGAAGGAGGAAAGCAAGGTTAAAACATTAAACATATTATGAAATATACCGTACAGTTAAGATATATAAAAATCCTGTAGACACCAAAAACATTTTGGCTAATAATTTAAGCTGAGAACCTCTTAGAGTCAAGGAAAAATGGATACATATATACTCAGTGCATTTCTTTTAGAATAGAACAAATCTAGTAGACAAAAATTGGATAAATATAGAGGAATTGAATAATACAATTCTCAAGGTCTTATTTGATGGATATATAGAACTTTATATCCTTCAAATAGGGATTATACAGTTTTTGTATGTCTAAGACTCATTAAAAACATTGGTTTTATATCTGGCCCAAAGAAAACTCTTAAGTTAAAGAAAGGAAATTTTATATTCTGCATTACTCAGTAAAATTGGAAATAATGAAATAAGTAACTAAAAGATTCTTAATTACTTGGAAATAAAAAAACACACTCCTAGATAACTTTTCAACCAAAGAGTAAATGAAGACTCAAAAATTATCTGGAATGCAATGAGAAAGAACACATTTTGGAAAAACCAGTGAGCCACAGCAAAAGAAGAAAATTTATGCCTTTAATTTTCTTATTAATGAACAATAACTAAAAAGAAAAGAATTTAGTACTCACTTTAAGAAATTAGGAAAATAGCAACAAAAGAAAGCAAAAGAAAAAAGGAATTAATAAAGATAACTGAAAGTAATAAAATGTAAACAAAATAAGCATAAATTCTAATATTGGTGACTCTTTGAAAAGTGATTAATGAGTCTGATGAAGTCAAGAGAGCAATACCCAAGAAAAGTAACAAAAATGAAATAGTCAAGCTCTGAAAAATATTAAACGAATTATAAAAGAATATGATAAGCAAATTTGATGACAAATTTTCTCCATTTTAGAATTAAAAATTTCAAATATAGAAGAAAGCTGAAAGACTTTTCCTGAAATAATGCCCACCATCTAGACTCTACCATTAACATTGATAACAAATTTTAAATACTAGACAATGGATTACTCCTAAACAAAATATAAATCCAAAATGGACCCAATCCAAGATAGAAAAGTTGAATAGAACTATTATTAGAGGATGCATAGAAAGGTAATTTAAGATCCTTTTTTTCCCTTAATACTAGAACACGGAGACGTATCCAAGAATATATTTATAATAGTTATTTATAATAGAGAAAAATTTGAGGCAATCTACATGCCCATCAATAGGTGAATGGATAAATTTTTTTTCATCTTTTTTCTCTCCCCCTTCCCCCCCCCCCCATTGTCTGCTGCTTCTCTGTGTCCATTCGCTGTGTGTTCTTCTCTGTCTGCTTGCATTTTTTTTTTTTGTCAGCGGCAACGGGAATCTCTGTCTCTTTTTGTTGTGTCATCTTGCTGTGTTAGCTCTCCATATGTGCAGTACCACTCCTGGGCAGGCTGTGCTTTTTTTCGCACAGGGCGGCTCTCCTTGACGGTTGTACTCCTTGCTCGTGGGGCTCCCCTACGCAGGGAACACCCCTATGTGGCATGGCACTCCTTGCACACATCAGCACTGGGCATGGGCCAGCTCACCACACAGGTCAGGAGGCCCTGGGTTTGAACCCTGGACCTCCTATGTGGTAGGCAGATGCTCTATCAGTTAAGCCAAATCCACTTCCCTGAATGAATAAATTGTGGTAGAGTCATACACTTACTATATGGTAGTAAAAATAAATAAACTAAAACTGTGCATATCAATATAGATGAATAGAAAAATATAATGAGCAAAATAATTTGCAAAATGATAAATATAGATAATAACCTAGATGAAGTTTTAAATCTTATAAAACTGTATTGCCTATGGATACATAGATAAAATGAAAAATACTTAAAAATTTGCATAAATAAAAAACCAATTGACATAGTGGTCACTTCTGGGAAAGGAAGGAAGGAAATACTATCAAAGCCAGATACCTAGAGAGCTTCAATCATATCTGTAATATTTTGTTCTTTTAAAAGGTAGGGGCAAATATGGCAAAATACTAAAATTCAAAATTCACCAAATCTGGTTGCTAATATGTATATTAATAATTCTTTATGCCTATAATTTTCATAATTGTAAAAGGAAAAAAGCTTCAGAAACAGGTGGATTCAGAGCTGAGTTCTAGGTAACCTTTATTTGTTTATTTTATTTTTATTTCTCTTCCCTTTCCCCCCAAACTCCCCCCCCCCTCCCGTTGTCTGCTCTCTGTGTCCATTTGCTGCGTGCTTGTTCTTCTTTGTCCACTTCTGTTGTCAGCGGCATGGGAATCTGTTTTTCTTTTTTTTGTTGCGTCATCTTGTTGTGTAAGTTCTCCGTGTGTGCGGCGCCACTCCTGGGCAGACTGCACCCTCTTTCGAGCTGGGCAGCTCTCCTTACAGGGCGCACTCCTTGCGCATGGGGCTCCCCCACGCGGGGACACCCCTACATGGCACACCCCTACATGGTACTCCCTGTGCACATCAGTACTGCGCGTGGCCCAGTTCCACACAGGTCAAGGAGGCCCGGGGTTTAAACTGCGGACCTCCCATGTGGTAGACGGACGCCCTAACCACTGGGCCAAGTCCGTTTCCCTAGGTAACTTTTTTTTTTTTAAGATTTATTTATTTATTTATTTCCCCCCCTCCCTCGGTTGTCTCTTCTCTGTGTCTCTTTGCTTCGTCTTGTTTCTTTGTCCGCTTCTGTTGTCGTCAGCGGCACGGGGAAGTGTGGGCGGCGCCATTCCTGGGCAGGCTGCACTTTCTTTCACGCTGGGCGGCTCTCCTTAGGGGGTGCACTCCTTGCGCGTGGGGCTCCCCTACGCAGGGGACACCCCTGAGTGGCACGGCACTCCTTGCGCGCATCAGCACTGCTTATGGGCCAGCTCCACACGGGTCAAGAAGGCCCGGGGTTTGAACTGCGGACCTCCCATGTGGTAGACGGATGCCCTAACAACTGGGCCAAGTCCGTTTCCCTCTAGGTAACCTTTAAATGACAAATGATTCCAACGTTAAAGCTATTTTGCCCTGATTAATTTGATGAACTCAGTATAATCTTAATACCAAATTCTTATATACTACAAAAAGGGAGACTATAGATTAATCTCACATAAAAATATAGATGTTAAATTCTTTAGTAAAATATTAGCAAATAGCATTTTCCAGTGGATCAAAATAATACGCTGTGACTAGGTAGAAGGTATTTTAAGATTTTTTTCTTTATTAGAGAGGTTGGGGTTTACAGGACAATCATGCATAAAATATAGGATTCCAATACACCACGCCACTACCATCACTTTGCGTTGGTGTAGAACATTTGTTACAACTGATGATAGTACATTTTTATAATTGTACTATTAATTAAAGTCCGTGGTTTAACCTATGGTTTACCACTGTTTATGTAGTGTATTTCCATGGATTTAAAAAAAAATTATATTCTGTTACCATAAATACAATCTAACATTTCCCTTTTAATCACATGCATATATATATATATATATTTTTTTTAAAGATTTATTTATTTATTTATTCCCCACCTCCACCCCCTTTCCCCTGTTGTCTGCTCTCTGTGTCCATTCACTGTGCATTTGTCTGTGTCTACTTGTCTTTTCTTTAGGCAGCACCAGGAACTGATCCTGGGAACTTCTGGAGTGGGAGAGAAGTGCTGCTCAATCTCTTCCACTGTCTCAGCTCCCTGGTCTGCTGCATGTCTTACTATCTTTCCTCTGTGTCTCTTTTTATTGTGTCATCTTGCTGTGCCAGCTCTCCGCTTGGGCCAGCTTGCCACATGGGCCAGCACTCCTGTGCGGGCCAGCTTCCTGCACAGGCTGGCTTGCCTTCATCAGGAGGCCCCAGGAATTGAACCCTGGACCTCCTTCATATGGTAGCCGGGAGCCCAATCTCTTGAGCTACATCCGCTTCCCCAGATATATGTTTAAGTGCTGTTAATCACATTCACAATGTGCTACCGTCACCACCACCCATTACCAAAACATTTCCATCATTCCAAATACGAACACTGTACACTTTAAACCTAAACTTCCCACTCCCTATCCTCACGTGTCCCCTGTGAGATCATATAATATTTGTCCTTTTTGTGTCTGGCTTATTTCAGTCAACATGACGTCTTCAAGGTTCATCCATGTTGTCGCATGTATTTTGACTTCATTGTTTTTTATGGTTGAATAATATTCCATTGTATGTATTTACCACATTGTGTTTATCCATTCATTTGTTAATGGACATTTGGGTTGTCTCCATCTTTTGGCAATTGTGAATAATGCTGCGATGAACATTGGTGTGCAAATGTCTGTTCGAGTTTTGGGTATACACCTGGTAGTGGGAATGTTGGGTCATGTGGTAATTCTATACTTAGCTTCATGAGGAACCACCAAACTGTCTTCCACAATAGCTGGCTATACCATTCTATATTCCCACCAGCAGGTAATAAGTGTTCCTATTTCTCTACATCCCCTCTAACACTTGTAGTTTTCTGTTTTTTAAATAGTGGCCAGTCTAGTAGGCGTGAAATTATATCTTATTGATTTGTATTTCCCTAATAGCTAGTGATGTTGAGCATCTTTTCATGTGCTTTTTGGCCATTTGTATTTCCTCTTTGGAAAAATATCTATTCAAGTGTTTTGTCTATTTCTTAGATTGTCTTTTTATTGTTGAGTTGTAGGATTTCTTTATATATTCTGGATATTAAACCCTTATTGGATATGTGGTTTCCAAATATTTTCTGCCATTGAGTAGGCTGCCTTTTCACCTTCTGGACAAAGTCCTCTGAAGTGCAAAATTATTCAATTTTGAGGAGGTCTCATTTAATATTTTATCTTTTTTTTTTTGCCTCTGCTTTGGGTATAAAGTCTAAGAACACACTGCCTACCACAAGATCTTGAAAATGCTTCCCTATATTTTCATCAAAACTGAAAAATTTCTGTCACTCATTTCTCTCCTGTCCTCCCCTTATACAAGTCACAGATTATATTTTTTATTCTTCCTTGATTACTAATTATGTTTTAGTAAAGTAATCTGGAATTTTAATTCCATATTGTTCTTTTTATATTATATATATTCTATTTATTGATTATGTTTAGAAAGTCCATTGAAGTTTACCAGCTACATTAGCAACAATTATTTAGGGTTAACTGTAAGTTCTTTCTGAAATTTGTTTCTGATATTCTATGCCACACTTTTCTTTTCTAACTGCTTTATTCTGCCAAATTTTTATTGAAGTTCTTCAAGTAATATTTTCAGGAAGGGTATATAGGTGGTACACTTTGTTTGTCCTTGTCTGGAAATATGAGTATTTTTCCTTTATAAAATTTGATTGATGGCTTCTCTGGGTTTAGAATTTTGTGGTTTCATTCCTCCCTCAGAATTCTGTAAACTATGCTCCTTTAACTTCTAGGATTTAAATGTAGCAGATTAGAAGTCTAATATCTGTTTGAAGGTCTTTCATGGTTAGTAACTTGATATTTCTGTCTGGAAACCTAGAGTACTTTTATTTTTGGCAATTCAGAAATTTAACCCAGGGTAAATGTCTCAGGATCTTATTTTTTACTATTCTTGCCCTGACATTATAGTCCTTTGGGTGTGGAAACACATAACTTTCCCAGGGAAACTTTCTTCTGTTACCTATTTGAGATACTATTTTTCAAGGTATAAAATGTAACAACTGCTGCACTGCTGTGCAAGATGAGCCAAAGTAGCTATCTAACTAAGAAAGAATATCAGTGATTACATATGCTCTGAGGAAAATAATTGACAGGAAAAAAATTCAGTAAAAATAAGTAACTCATTTGAGTGGTTTTAGAAATGTGTACGAGAATTTCTATGTCTATATTTGGAACTTGTTTCTCCATTTTAGGATCGGAAGTTAACCAGATCTGAGCAGCAAAGGTTCAAGGAAGAAGCAGAGATGTTAAAGGGTCTCCAGCATCCCAATATAGTTCGATTTTATGATTCCTGGGAGTCTGTATTAAAAGGAAAGAAATGTATTGTGTTAGTGACTGAACTAATGACCTCAGGAACTTTAAAGACGTAAGTTGATTGTGATAGTGCCAATGGAGTTTTTATTTGGAAATGATTTTTAGTAGTCATAAAAGTTGTTTGTGAAATAACACTACTTGATTAAAGGATTTGTAGAATCTGAATCTGCTGGCTATGTTTCAGGGTAGGATAAAAAATGGGATGTTAATGAAGTTCATTAGAAAATACAGTGTTGAGAAATTAGTATTTGTGGGATATCCTAGAATTGATTATACAGATAAGGTAATGTCATTTTGTAAAAGATAATGAAAAGTTGGGGGACTTGGCTAAGATGCTATGTAATTATAGCATTTTGTTTTTAAGTATAATTTTGAAATTTGGTGGTATAAACATTAAATGTGGAGAATACTTTTTCTATTTCCTAGCATGTTTGTACTAAAATTTTCATAGTTAAACTTTCTGATGACTATATATAAGCATTTATTAGGAAGGAGAGAAGGATTTTCATTTTAAAATTGGATGCCATTCATAAAGGATCACTCTGATTAGAATTATTTTTGATTTGAATTAAAAATGCTAAACTTGGTAGGATGTCTTATCTAAGAACTAGGTTTCTCTAAGAACTAGGTCTTAGACAAGACCTCATTTTTCAATTAAAAATTATTGGTATAGCAAATTTTTTCATAACAGACAATAAAAAATAACTCTGTGATGGCAATTGAACTTCATGAAATATCAACTAGCTTACATAATTTACCTTAATAGTGCTCATACCATAAGCTTGGTGTATCTTTGTTTACATGTGGTCTTTGTTTCTTTGTATAGGTACTTAAAACGATTTAAAGTCATGAAACCAAAGGTCTTAAGGAGCTGGTGCAGGCAGATATTAAAGGGATTGCAGTTCTTGCATACTAGAACTCCTCCTATTATTCACCGGGATCTGAAGTGTGACAATATTTTCATCACGGGACCCACTGGATCTGTGAAGATTGGTGATCTAGGACTAGCCACCTTAATGCGCACATCATTTGCTAAGAGTGTCATTGGTGATTAATATTTTATGGTTTATTGGTTCAGTGAAGAGTAATTTGTCAACTCTATAGGTGTAGAACAGGGAACAGCAAACTACAGCCTTTGGACCAAATCTGTCACCTGTTTTTATAAATAAAGTTTTTTTGGAACATAACTAAACCCATTCATTTACATATTGATTATGGCTGCTTTTGCATTACAATGGCAAAATTGAGTAGTTGTGACAGAGACTATATGGCCTGTAAAGATTAAAATATTTTCTATCTGGCCCTTAAAGAAAAAGTTTGCTGTCCCTTGGCCTAGAATGTGAGTTTGCTTTGAAATATCTGTAATATTTTGACTTATTTAAGAGATATCCCAAGTATTTCTTTTGTGGGATATATTTAAGATTACTGAAAGGTTTTGAGGATTTAAGGAAGAGGATTTGCTAATTCACTTTACAAAAATTTGGATAACTAAAAAGGATTATAGTAAAAACAAGTTTTAGTAACATCTAATCTCGAGCATTGTAAATTGCAATTTATCAATGGGAAAAGTTAAGGAAATACTTTCAGTGCCTTACATAGATATAGTAAATATTAAATAAACTCAATAAATTTGCTTTTAGGAAGCAGAAATTAACTCAGGTAATCCGTATGGTAAAGGGAATGTGATCTTGTTGAGTTTATTTTTCTTTTTAATAAAAATGTGGTTGTGGCACTATTTTGTAGGAACTCCGGAGTTTATGGCCCCAGAGATGTATGAAGAGCACTATGATGAATCTGTGGATGTCTATGCTTTTGGAATGTGTATGCTGGAAATGGCTACGTCAGAGTACCCTTATTCTGAGTGCCAGAATGCAGCTCAAATATATCGTAAAGTAACTAGTGTAGGTATAACTTTATTCTTTTTACTGCACAAATTGCCATATTACCTGTTGAATTTGGTAAAGTCAACTTAGTCGAACATAATATTGGTGTAGTTCTGTATAACAATGCTAAATTTAACATAATTGCAATGAAACAAGCTTTAGATTTATGCTATATTACCTTTACTCCATTGGGGTCATATATAATGCTCTGTTTTAGTGTCTTTGGGAAAATGTACAAATTTATCATCTATATTCAGTTGTTTGTAAGGAATTTTTAGATATTCATTAGCTGGTTCTTATTTTCAAAGGTGAGTAATAGAGATTGGACTAAAGGTTTTGAAGGTTTCTTCTAGTTTTGAAAGCCTTATTTAGAAAGGATATCCAAAATATAGTTCAACAGGTACAACATCTAGTGCCTGCTATGGGTTATTTTTTGTGTTAGAAATTGCAAAGAATTCTAAATTAACTAAGAAGTCTTTGCTATAATCAGAGAGCTTACATTTTAGTAGGGGGATAAGATAAATTCACAAATAATTATAAAATAAGAGGATGAGAGTATAATAAGGGACATTAGGGAGGTAGAAGCAGAGTGTTATATTTGTTCAGAAGAGGCCTACTTCATATCCATTTGGGTGGCTCAATATAGATTGTGAAAGAGATTGTTAGATTGTTTCAGTAAATGATACTAATATCTACTGTTTTTGAATGCCTATTATATGCTACATGCTTTACTTTTTATATCCCTACAAGATAGGCATTATATTCAGTTTACATATCATAAGACTAAGAATCAGAGGTTGTAACTTGCCCAAGTTTACATAGCTACTGATAATACTGGATTTCGTCTAATTCTGTGTGACTGCAGAAATTTACGTAGGAAAACAAGAAATTTGGCCAAAATCCAGAATGTTGGACATTCTGTGGGTCAAATGGCCTAATTTCTCCAATAAAACAATTTCATGATAGAAACAGGCGAGGGGTGTCTGTTGTAGAATAAAAGAGATTTAAGAGTAGTGGTGAGCTGGTAAAGAGAGTAAATGACTCTAAAAAAAGAAAAAGTTCTGATTTCTAATGTTTGCTGATTTCTGTGGTAAAGTACTCTATCATGGCTGATATAAAGTTAACAGTGTAACTTCACTGAATGCAGAGTTGAGAAGAGTTTCACAGTGGCACTCATTATATAGTATTTCTACAGTACAGGTACAATGAATATAAATAACCTTGAGAGCATAGGGCATGATGAGTTTTCAGTACTTATTATCTTTGCTTTTCATATAATGCAGGGGTTCCTAAGAAGGGGTCTGTGAACTTTAATTGAAATAAAAAATCATTTTTGTGGGGACATGTTGGTGTGGGTGTGATATATTTATTAAATATATACATAGTATAGTGTGGACTTAGTAAGAGGTCTGTGGTTTTCATCTGGCTGGCAAAGGGGTCCATGGAACAAAAACAGGTTAAGAACCCCTGATATAATGTATTTTAATTCTAAGTTTGTGTAGTCTGGGTTTTATATGATATTAAGGAATTATTGGTAATTATTTTGGATAGGATAATGACATGATTTTTTAAAAAATTACTTATGTGTTAGAGAGGCAAACTGGAGAATTTGTAGGTGAAATGACATGATGTCTAAGATTTGCTTTAAAATATTCCAGGATAAAAAAAGTTTGGGGTAGATAGCTGAAACAAGGTTGACAAAATGTTGGCTATTATTGAAACTGGGGCTTTATTATACAAGTTTCTGTACTTTTGAGTATGTTTCAAAATTTCTGTAGCAAGGAACTGAGAAAAATAGAGAAGACTGGAATGTCTTTTTCATTTCACTCTATATTTTGGAGGGCCATAAATAGAAAAGGGGTTTTTACTTGATTTTGTATGTTGCTACTCCCCAGTAACTTTCACCTAGGAGCAGAGAAAGACTGTAATTACCTTAGGGAATGAGTAAGAGGTCAGTGGAAAGGTCAGAGGGGCTTTTTTTATAATAAGTAGAATCACATAATTCCATTTTTTGAATGATGACTTTATATTCTTTATTATATATATTAATATAGACTTTATATTCTATATTAAAGTCACAAAAATGCCATATTGCAATTCAGATTTCCATGAATTCAAGAAGTTCAAGAAACTTCTTGAATTTGGAGTACAAATTAATTCCTAATCTCATGAGATTTATTTGCTATATGAAATAGAGGTTTTTTGTTTTTTTTAAAGATTTATTTATTTACTTTATTTATTCCTCCCCCCCCCCCCAGCGGGTTCTCTCATCTCTCTACTCATTGTTTGCTCCTCTTCTCCAGGAGGCACTGGGAACTGAACCCGGAACCTCCCACATGAGAGGCGAGTGCCCAATGACCTGAGCCACATCCATTCCTGTGGGCTGTGGCATCTGCTGGCTTGTGGCATCTGTTCGTTGCGGCAGAGGTGGTGTCCAGCTCTTTGAGGCGAGGGCGGACATCCAGCTCATTGTGACAGGGGAGCGGTGTCTAGCTCATTGCAGCAGGGGTGGCATCTGCTCATCTTTTAAAAGGCACCGGGGCTGAACCGGGGACCTCCTATGTGGTAGGCAGGTACCCAACTGGTTGAGCTGCATCTGCTTCCTGAAATAGATGTTTCTGATTCTGGATTTTTTTTTTAAGATTTATTTATTTATTTATTTCTCTCCCCTTACCCCGCCCCCCCCCCCCGGTTGTCTGTTCTATGTGTCTATTTGCTGCGTCTTTTTGTCCGCTTCTGTTGTTGTCAGCGGCATGGGAATCTGTGTTTCTTTTTGTTGCGTCATCTTGTTGTGTCAGCTCTCCGTGTGTGCTGCACCATTCCTGGGCAGGCTGCACTTTCTTTCATGCTGGGCGGCTCTCCTTAACGGGGTGCACTCCTTGCGTGTGGGGCTCCCCTACGTGGGGGACACCCCTGCGTGGCAGGGCACTCCTTGCGCATATTAGCACTGTGTATGGGCCAGCTCTACACAGGTCAAGGAGGCCCGGGGTTTGAACTGCGGACCTCCCATGTGGTAGATGGACGCCCTAACCACTGGGCCAAGTCCGCCGCCCTGATTCTGGATTTTGTGAGGTAGTGTGACAGACTTAGAAGTAGATTCCAGATGTCTCATTCCATGACAGTTATTCTTTCTATTAGATCTTTCTGCTTCTAGCTTAATTAGGAATTTTTTTATTAAATGACTGCAATGTTCTTACTTGCATTACTTTTTAAAAATCTAAAACTCATAAATAAAAGGTAATAAAATATAAGATAATCTAATTGAGATATCTAATAGTTATCACAGGACTGTTTTAAGTTGTCTGGACCTCGTTTATTTGTTATTGAATTCCTAAAGCCTGATAGTTAGATTGAGATTCTCTCAATATTTTAGTATTGCTTAAGGATGAAAATAATAAATACATGCACATATACATATATAAATATATATTGATTGTTACTAATTCTGGCCATTTTAGAAGACTGAAATATATTGCTTTGGAAGTTTGAGATAGAGAAGCCTTTATGTGGAATTCTAAAAGTGTATTTTTTAATGACATTAATTTTTCTTCCTGATTCCAAAAAATATGTGTTTATATTTTTCTAATTGAGTTTATACTCTATATGCATTTTGAGATCCTACTTTTCCCTACTTAGCATTACTAAATCTCCATGCCATTAAATACTTTGAGAATGTTTCTGCATAATATTATCCTATATACATATATAATGTAATTTATGTAACTTAACTTCTGTTGTTGGAGATTTAGGTTGTTTGCAAAGTTTTCATTATTAGTTATAGAGCTATGACAAAATTCTTGTCAAAAAAGTTGTTAGACTTGTATGAATCTATTTCTCTCATTTAAAACTTGAATATGATTTAATGGCAAAAATAATATTTAATAAATGTCATATTGACTTGGGCTTTCAATTGCTTAATTTGTTAACTAGAAACCATTTTTCCTCTCCCAGGGGATAAAACCAGCCAGTTTCAATAAAGTCACAGATCCTGAAGTGAAAGAAATCATTGAAGGATGTATTCGTCAAAACAAATCTGAAAGGTGAGTCCAAATGTGGTGAAATGATATAGCTGATGGATATATTGTTTTCTCTTATCACTGGCTCATTTTCTGACCTTTGAATCATGCTGGTTATGACTTTTGGATGGATGCCAAATCATATTGCCTAGAGTGAAGTATATCAATGCATGCTATTTGCCATTTTAACCATCAACCCACTACCTGTATTTTATGTGACCATAATGGTAAGGTTGATATGGATATTCTTGTTCAAGAAATAGTATGCTGGATTTATTTGTATCACAGTTATTATTTTTCTTATGGACATTTCCTTTTAGTTTTAGCTTGTTTCCCTCTAACTTGAGCTTTGGACAGTGGCTAACTTATATTGGTGGGTTAGTCTTTTTATTTTTACCTCTTTATTAATTATGATTAATAAAAGGTGATATGTCCTTTATAGAAATTACTTTGATCAACATTTCATTGACCTCCATATTCTTATTAGACTTTTAATCTAGGTTTAGTGTTACGTATCTGAGACTATACAAAACCATTAAGGTAAGGTTTGTTTAATTATAGCTTTATTACAGAGTATTCTTAGTGTTTGTACCAACAAGCTGTATCTAGGCATGTTTTAAAAGTGAGTGTAGAAGTACTATATTGAAGTAGTGGTTTGGGTGTGGATTCTTTTTTTTTTTTTAATTTTTTAATTTATTTCTCTCCTCTACACCCCCCAGTTGTCTGTTCTCTGTGTCCATTTGCTGCATGTTCTTGTTTTTTGTCTGCTTCTGTTGTTGTCAGCAGCATGGGAATCTGTGTTTCTTTTTGTTGCATCATCTTGTTGTGTCAGCTCTCCGTGTGTGTGGCGCCATTCCTGGGCAGGCTGCACTTTCTTTCGCACTGGGCGGCTCTGCTTATAGGGCACACTCCTTGTGCGTGGGGCTCCCCTGCATGGCATGGCACTCCTTGAGCGCATCAGCACTGCGCATGGGCCAGCTCCACACGGGTCAAGGAGGCCCAGGGTTTGAACTGCGGACCTCCTATGTGGTAGACGGGCGCCCTAACCACTGGGCCATGTCCACTGCCTGTGGATTCTTGTTTTAGTTTGTATTTTAATTATGACCTGTTACCAAATAATATTGGAATATTCTAAAAGATTCATGACATATTAGCATATTAGAAAGAGCACAGGCTTCAAAGTTAGACCAGGGTTCAAATCTGGGCTCACACTTAGCCAGCGTGTCCTTGAGCAAGTTGCTTAACAGTTCCTCAAAGCAATTATTTTGATGAGTAAAAAGATAGTGAATGTATATGAAGTACCTAAAAAGTACTTTTCTAAATAGTGAGTATTGAATAAATGGTAACTTCTGCTGCTGTTGTTATAATAGATAAAATTTTCGCTGAGACTCAAATGGCTTAACTTTGTTGTGCTTTCTGAAACACAGCTCACCTTTGCCTTAAAGCTATTTAATCTGAGCAAGCTTATTCTCTTATAATACCATCTTAGTTAAGCAATTGTCCCTTTTTTTTGTACAATTAAAAAAAAATTTATTATCTTTTTCTTTTAAGATACATAGATCACACAAATGTTACATTAAAAAATATAAGAGAAAAAGAATATTAAAATTGTACCATTAAAAAAAAAAAAATATAAGAGGTTCCCATATACCCCACTCCCCACACCCCCACTCCTCCCACATCGTCAACTTCTTTATTAGTGTGGTACCTTCATTGCATTTGATGAGTAGTACATTTTGCAGCATTGCTACACAGCATGGATTATAGTTTATGTTGTAGTTTACACTCTCTCCCAGTCCTTTCAGTGGGTTATGGCAGGATATATAATGTCCTGCATCTGTCCCTGAAATATCATTTTTTTGGTCTTTATTTTTTTAATGTTACATTAAAAAAATATGAGGTCCCCATATACCTCCCACCCCCCTCCCTGAAATATCATTGAGGACAACTCCAACTCCTCAAAATGCCCCATTATAACACCTCTTTTTCCTTCTCTCTGACTTCAGCAACTCCTGTGGCCACTGTCTCCATATCCTCTTTTTTTTTTTAAAGATTTATTACTATTTTTTAAAATTTATTTCTCTCCCTTTCCCCACCCTCCCCACCTCAGTTTTCTGCTGTGTCTATTCGCTATGTGTTCTTCTGTGTTCGCTGTATTCTTGTCAGCAGCACCCAGAATCTGTGTCGTGTTTTGTTGCGTCACCTTGCTACGTCAGCTCTCCGTGTGTGCGGCGCCATTCCTGGTCAGGTTGCACTTTTTTTCGCACTGGGTGGCTCTCCTTACAGGGCGCATTCTTTGTGCATGGGGTTCCCTACGCAGGGGACACCCCTGCGTGGCACGGCACTCCTTGTGTGCATTAGCACTGCGCGTGGGCCAGCTCATCACATGGGTCAACTCTGTTTCCCTCCATATCCTCTTGACCATTAAAAATGTAGAGGGCTTAAAATCCTCAACCTACAGTATATATTGTTAATATTTTTAATTTGTTTTAAATAGTACAGGAGATGTACTTTGCGTAGACATGAAATACATCAGTTTTAGCTTTCCTCAACCTGTAACATGGATAGATTAGGTTGTTATACATTTTGGTTTTAAAAGTTGGTCAAAGAAAGGGAAATTAATTGCCCCAGCTTGTAAAGGATCTATCGACACCTTTTCTTTGTTTCTCTTTAGAGATGGTTAACTCCAATATCAGGCTAGGCTGTGTATACTTTAGTCTAAAAACAGACTTAAGTTCTTTAAGAAAACCACTGGACTTAGCCAAAACTATATTAGCTTCACTAGTGGCATTCTCTAAAGAGAGTATACTGACTAGATTATTGTTAATGACATCAATGACTTCTATTTATTACATTCATTAAATAGTTTGAATTTCTAATTTGCATTTTACATATCTGGTAGAGTTTTTACTGTCCTTTGCCAAGAATCTATTGTTTGACTCTTTTTTTTTCTCAATTGCAAATATTTTTTATCTTTATTTATTTTTTTAATGTTACATTAAAAAAAATATGGGGTCCCATATACCCCCTCCCCCGCTTACCCCACTCCTCCCCCAGTAACCTCCTCCATCATCATAAGACATTCATTGCACTTGGTGAATACATCTCTGAGCACTGCTGTACCTCATGGTCAGTGGTTCACACCATAGCCCACACTCTCCCACAGTCCACCCAATGGGCCATGGGAGGACATACAATGTCTGGTAACTGTCCCTGCAGCACCACCCAGGACAACTTCAACCCCCGAAGATGCCCCCACATCACATCACTTCCTCCCACTCCCTACCCCCAGCAGCCTATTGTTTGTCTCTTAGTAACTCAAGTAATCTAAGCCACTGGTTTAGGGAAGCTACTTATTCCACCTAACATGTGCTATAATACTGCTCTCGTTCTCTCTAGACATACTTTTATGTATGTTAAACTTTGGATCTATGTGTGTTACAGGTAATAATTCATCTTTAATTAAGGTCACTATGTGTGCATGCTATTAGGGATTTCTTTGCATACCCATTAATAAGTTAGATATAAGATTTGGTTTCTATAGTAAGGTAGATTAATGGTTTCGTTAATAGAAAACATTTTAAAAGGTTTTTACTTTCAGAGAACCTTCTCTAGTAACCAACTACAGAAATGATCCCTGAATGTATAGTCTTTGGTTTTTACTTTGATACAATTAATTTTTACTAATTAAAGAATTAGAATTTCACATCTTGCTTATGACTGGAAATTTGCTAATGAGATCTGTTTTGTTTGTTAGGTTGTCTATCAGGGATCTACTAAACCACGCATTTTTTGCTGAGGATACAGGACTCAGGGTGGAGTTAGCAGAGGAAGATGATTGTTCAAATTCATCCTTGGCTTTGAGACTCTGGGTTGAAGACCCTAAAAAATTGAAAGGGAAACACAAAGACAATGAAGCTATTGAATTCAGTTTTAATTTAGAAACAGATACATCTGAGGAAGTAGCATATGAAATGGTAAGTGAATCCTGCTTCCCCACTGCCACCTGCACCTCTGCCCTTTATAGTAACAGGTTGGTTGATTCCTGTCCCCTCCTCATTTTCTCCTTTCTTTCTTTAAATTACCATATTGTGCGATGTATCTCTATGGAAGAGTATATGAAATTTGTATGTTCTATAGTATAAAGAATAACAAAACCCTACTTTTGGTAAAAAATGTAACATTATGGGTATTATAGAAACTACTTGGGTGCCCCTCCCAGTTGCATTCGCTTCCCTCATCACCACAGGTAATATCTACCCTAACTTTTGCATTACTCATTTCTTTGCTTACCGTTTAGTTTACCTAAATAGGGTGTTGTTTTGTTTTGAAAACCTGAATGGTAGTCACACATCCAGCTAGAGCATAAACTAAACAGAGTCTCTCCATCATAGTCTGGTTCACCTTCTCTGAGTTTATAAGAACCAGTTCTGGGGAACTCATGGGGTAAGGTCAGGAGTGAGTTTACGGCTCACCAAAGTCAAAGCAGCAGCAAGTCTATTGGGTAGACCAGAGATTAATAGTCTGGTAAAAATATAGCTTGAGGGGGAGTGAGCTGCTCTGATTTTTCTGCTTCTAAGAGTCCCATGACCTGCCTCCACTCTCAGTAGTGGATCAAAGCAAATAACTTCTGTGGGTAAGCTGCGTGTGTACTTCTGTGGGTAAAATGCATGTCCATACCTGATCCAGGCTGTGGCAGTGCTTGGAGGGAGGTGAGTGCAGGAGTTTCAGCAGCATGTGGTCCAGATGAGCCATGTACAGATAACTAGACCAGGCTAACCTGGGCATTCTGTCCTCAGGTTAAAAAGAAGAATGCGACAATGACAGTGGGGATATTGGAATTGACAGCCCTTAACATGTCTGTCCTTCTACTCACAGTGCTCTAATCTGGACTGATTGCCTTGGACATCTGGTGCACAGCTATTATCTTGGTATCTCCCTTTACTATCTTCCTAGGCTTCCCTTTGCCTCAGTCCTATATTAGATTTCATGTTTGTTTTAGAGGCATACTCCCTCTGCTATCTTCTTTTAAAAAAAAATATTTTCCATTCTTTTTTAAAAAAAGATACTTAGATTATATAAATGTTACCTGCAAAGGTGGATTCTTTTTTACAAGCCCTCTTAGTTTATTTTTGAATATTTTAAACTCACCTTTATATTCGAAGGGCAATTTTACTGGATAAAGAATTCTCAGCTGGCAGTTTTTCTCTTTCAGTATCCTAATTGTATCATACCACTGTGTTCTTGCCTCCATGGTTTCTGATGAGAAATCTGTGCCAAGTTTTAGTGGGCATCCCTTATATGTGATCGTTTGCTTCTCCCTTGCCACTCTGAGAATTTTCTCTTTATGTTTGACATTTGACCTTCTGAGTAGTATGTGTCTTGGAGTAGGTCTATTCCCATTTATTCTGATTGGGATATGGTGTGCTTCTTGGACATGTAAATTCATTTCTTTCGTGAGAGTTGGGAAATTTTCAGCTATTATTTCATCAGATACTCTTTTTACCCAATTTCCCTTCTCTTCTCCTGGAACTCCCATGACACATGTGTTGTGTTTCGTGTTGTCATTCATCTCCCTGAGCCCCTGCTCAATTTATTCTTTTTTTCTTTTCTCTCTTCAATTAGTGTTGTCTTCCATATCACTTATTCTTTCTTCTATCATTTTGAGTCTGCTGTTGTATGCCTCTAATGTGTTTTTTTTTAAGATTATTTATTTCTCCCCCCTCCCTCCATTGTCTGCTTTCTGTGTCCATTCACTGTGTGTTCTTCTGTGTCTGCTTGTATTCTCATTAGGTGGCTTGGGGAACTGATCCTGGGACCTTCCGGAGTGGGAGAGAGGTGATCATTCTCTTGTACCACCTCAGCTCCTTGATGTGCTGCATCTCTTATTATCTCTCCCCTGTGTCCCTGCATCATCTTGCTCTGCCAGCTACCTGCGTGGGCCAGCACTCCTGCGTGGGGCAGCGCTCCTGCGCGAGGCAGTGCTCCTGCGCTGGGCAGCACTCTGCTCAGGCCAGCTCTCCGTGTGGGCCAGCTCACCACATGGGCCAGCTTGTCTTCACCAGGAGGCCCTGGGCATTGAAACTTGGACCTCCTATATGGTAGATGGGAGCTCAGTTGCTTGAGCCACATCTGCTTCCCCCTAATGTGTTTTTGATCTCATCTATTGTGTCTTTCATTCCCATGTGTTCTATTACTTTTATATTCAGGATTTCAAATTCTTCTTTGTGCTTGCTTAGTGTCTTCTTGAAGTCGTTCATCTCTTTAACTATATTATCTTTCAACTCATTAATTTGATTTTGGAAATTTGTGTGCATCTCATTATTTTGTTCTCTTAAATCCTGCATCTCTTCTGGGGCTTTGATATATTCCTTTTCTTGGGCCATGTCTTCCATTTTCTTAGTTTGACTCATAATTTTTTGCTGATGTCTAGGCATCTGATGAGGATACTTGTTGATGTAGATGCTCAATTTCTTTCTCTTTCATAGGGATTTAGTGGCAGGAGTCTCTGTGTTACTGCTGCTCTTTGATTCTTGGTTCAACCTGGATCTTTAGGATTGTCCCTGTTAGTTGCTCAAAACTGGACTCTAGACCCAGTAACAGGTTGCAGACCCATTCCTTAGGAACTGAAGGAGAACAGCTATAAAGGCTGGAAAAAGCCTCTCTTATTTATTTTAAATTTTCTAATGTGCATGTCCTTGGTCTCCCAGTAGACGGTGCTCTTTGGCAGCCCTCTCAGTTCAGTGCCTGCTGGGAGTGTGTTTGCTGCAACACAGGCCATGGATGAATGTGATAGAGGTTCCTGCCTGGAGGCTAAGAGTCTTGTAATTCAAACTTTCTCAGAGACAGTTTTCTAGCTTTCTCTGGCAGCCCCCTCCCTTTCCCGAGGTAGGAATAATTTCATTTCCCTCTGTGTCCTCAAAAATCAGTCCCAGTTAGTAGAGAAGGTGATTGGGAGGATCAGATCTCTTTAGTCAAGGGGTTTTTAGTCTTTTTTGTTCCATGGACCTCTTCGACATTCAGGGGAAAGCAACCCCTTCTCAGAATGTAGCGGTACATAGTTTTATGACACTGAACATTGGCATGTCTATAAATTAAATTTTAGGATTATTCAAATTTATGTTTTACAACTTTTCCTTAATTTCAATACCTGATACCCTAACACGGTTCAACATCTGTTCAAACAGTCATTTGCGGCAAACATTTAGAAATTCAAGTTTTTCCACAGCATCATAAAACCATCTTTGCCATCCTCGGTTAGCTTCTTAAGAAAGGGTACATAGGAGTTTAATCTGGAGTCATTGCTCCATATTCTTCTAATTTTCAGTGTTGACGTCAAGAGGTCCAAAGTTGTTGTTACCCATTTTTTCCTCTCTTAACGTTTGTAATACCTTCTCTTTCTTTTCAATTTTCTAAAATTTCATTGCAATGTGTCTTGATTTGGTTTGATTTCCAATTTTCATCTACTGTGCTGGCTACCCAGTGTAACTTTTCAATCTGTCAATTTTAGCTTCTGGCTAATTTCTTGAAGTTGATGACCTTTTCCCCTTTGTTTTCTCTTTCCAGAACTCCTATTATTAGAATGTTGGCACTCTTGGATTTGTTCTCCAATGTTATCTTTTTTAAATTGTGAATATATATAACATTAATTACATTTACATTGTTCTACTGCCATCACCACAATCTATTACCAAAACTTTTTCATAATACCTTGTTCATAATACCTTGTGTGAGTTATGGTAAGGCTGGGCACAGATCAAGAGAAACAAACTGGAAGAGTTTCAAAGATTTATGTTACTTATAGTTCCCTGGGGAGAACGCAGCATGCCATGCAGGGCCACACAGGATAAATACCTGGGTTGATCATGAGGCAGACTGAAGAAAGAGAGAGTAGAACTAGGACAAGTGCCTTTACTGTTGTTTCTTGGAGAAGGGAATAGGGGTAGGTAGTGGTATGCTAACATGGGATTCGTTGACCATATTTGAAAGTGGTACCCGTGCAAATTTGAGGTTGGGATAAAACTTACCTAGAGTAACACATGTATGTATGGGTGGGGCTTGGTCACCTGGGAGCAATATAAATTGATGTTATAGCATCAATTTATAGATGCTAAAAAAACATGGTTACTACAGTCACACAAAACAGAAACTTTGTGCCCATTTCTCATTTTTTTTCCCTTCTATTTTCCATCTCTTTGTTGTTTTCTGGTTATTACCAACTGTATCTTCTAACCTTTCTGCTGAGTTTTTTATTTCTGCAATCATGGCTTTTTTTAATCTTTTTTTTTTAGCAAACCATTTTTTTAAAGATTTATTTAATTTATTTATTCTCTCCACCCCCTTGCTGTTTTTCACTTACTGAGTCTGTTCTTCCCTTGTTTCTGTAGGAGACACTGGGAGCCAAACAGACAAACAAACAAGAAAATTCTTCACCTCTCAATCACTCTGTGCTTCCCCTGCAGTACATAGCTGCTACTTCTGGCTATTCTTTATAGAATTTATTTATTTTTTTAAAGTATTTTTATTGAGATGTATTCATATACAATATGATCTATCTGAAGTGTATAATCAGTGGCTTTTAGTATAATCACAATGTTGTGCATACATCACCACAAAAAATTTTAGAACAATTTCATTACTGCAAAAAGAAAAACTCCATATCCCTTAGCAGTCGCCTCTCAGTCCCTCTATCCTTCCCAGCCTTACATAACCACTAATCTAATTTCATCTTTTTTAAAGATTTATTTTTTTATGTATTTCTCTCCCCACCCACCCACGTTGTCTGCTCTCTGTGTCCATTTGCTGTGTGTTCTTCTGTGTCCACTTGCATTCTTGTCAGTGGAACTGGGAATCTGCGTCTCTTTTTGTTGTGTCATCTTGTTGCATCAGCTCTCTGTGTGTGTGGCACCACTCCTGGGCAGGCTGTGCTTTTTTCACACAGGGTGGTTCTCCTTGCAGGGTGCACTCCTTGCGTGTGGGGCTTCCCCTATGCGGGGTACACTACTGCCTGGCACGGCACACCTTGCGCACATCAGCACTGTGCATGGGCCAGCTCACCACATGGGTCAGGAGGCCCTGAGTTTGAACCCTGGACCTCCTGTATGGTAGGCGGGTGCTCTATCAGTTGAGCCAAATCCACTTCCCCTAATTACATCTTTATAAATTGATTTATATTTACATTTTATCTAAATGGAACCATACAATATATAGTATTTTGTGTCTGGTTTATTTCACTTATAATGTTTTTTCCCCCTGATATTAAAAGCTTGTAGTATTAACATTTATTATTAGTTCAGTTTAAAAGAAAAATGGTCTTATATAAGCAATGTTACCCATATTCGTATTTCACATGTGATTTTGCTATGCTATACAGTCTCATGTAACATTTTTTATCTTTCCTTTTATTAATATATACAACCTTAGATGTTCCCTTTAAACCACTGTCATACTCATATAATAGTACTGCTAGTTACAAACTTTATGTTGTGCTTTCACCTTTTCTATTTATTTCCACAGATTAAGACACATCCTTTTTACCAGTTCTGCACAAGTTAAACTCAGCTTTCCATTCTCAAACCTCATTCTGTTTTCTCGTACACAAATTCAAGTTATTAACTCCATGAGATTACACAATATATTTAGTTCATAGGTGTACATTCATATAGTATTTGTCCTTTTCTGTCTGGCTTGCTTCACTCTACATAATGTCCTCCATGTTCATCCATGTTGTCATATGCTTTATGACTTCATTTCTTCGTACAGCTGCATAATATTTAATTGTGTGTATACACCACAGTTGGTTTACCATTCATCAGTTGATGGACACCTGAGTTGTTTCCATATTTTGGCAATCATGAATAATGCTACTGTGAACTTTGGTGTGCAGATGTCTGTTCGTGTCATTGCTCTCAGTTTTGGGTATATACCCAGTAGTGGCATTGCCGGGTCACATTGCAAATCTATATTCAACTTCC